>NW_020229269.1:266789-269289 GCF_003227725.1 Camponotus floridanus | reverse complement strand
AATAAAATAAAGAAATTTAATGAGTGTGGCGATTTTCCACACCACCCACGGGGTATCACCAATGGCGCGTTAGATTTTTTTATGTGGATCTTCCCTAGAGCCCTATTATACCACATTGTATTTATATATAGAGGATGGGGAAAAAAATATCTAGGAATAAGGGATAAAAGGAATAAAATATTGAATAAATAAATATTCTATAAATTATTAATTATTTTTTATTAATTATTTTTTATGTTTGTATATATCAATAATAATAATAATTTTTAATAACGGTTCCGCCTCCTCGGCCTCCTCGAGCCCAACCGCCTCCTCGGCCTCCTCGGGCCCAACCGCCTCCTCGGCCTCCTCGGGCCCAACCGCCTCCTCGGCCTCCTCGGGCCCAGCCGCCTCCTCGGCTTCCTCGGGCCCAGCCATCTCCTCGGACCCCGGCGCCTCTTCGGGCCCAGCCTCCTTGACCTCGGTCGCCTCCTCGACCGCCAGACATGCCCCTGCCGCGCTGGGTATACCAGCGGGCACGAGCCTTGCCGCCTCCTCTTTTTTTAATTTTATTTTCTGAAAAATAAAACAAATTATAATATATATATATATATATATATATATATATATATAATTTAATACAAAAAATCATGTACCATTTTGCTCCTGCTGCTGCTGCTGCTGCTGGCTGCTGCTGCTGCTGCTGCTGCTGCTGCTGCTGCTGCTGCTGCTGGCTGCTGCTGCTGCTGCTGCTGCTGCTGGCTGCTGCTGCTGCTGCTGCTGCTGGCTGCTGCTGCTGCTGCTGCTGCTGCTGCTGCTGCTGCTGGCTGCTGCTGCTGCTGCTGCTGCTGCTGCTGCTGGCTGCTGGCTGCTGCTGCTGCTGGCTGCTGCTGCTGGCTGCTGCTGCTGCTGCTGCTGCTGGCTGCTGCTGCTGCTGCTGCTGCTGCTGCTTGCTGCTGCTGCTGCTGCTGCTGCTGCTGCTGCTGCTGCTGCTGCTGGCTGCTGCTGCTGGCTGCTGCTGCTGCTGCTGCTGCTGCTGCTGCTGCTGCTGCTGCTGCTTGCTGCTGCTGCTGCTTGCTGCTGCTGCTGCTGCTGCTGCTGCTGCTGCTGCTGCTGCTGCTGCTGCTGCTGCTGGCTGCTGCTGCTGCTGCTGCTGCTGCTGCTGCTGCTGCTGCTGCTGCTGCTGCTGCTGCTGCTGCTGCTGCTGCTGCTGCTGCTGCTGCTGCTGCTGCTGCTGCTGCTGCTGCTGCTGCTGCTGCTGCTGCTGCTGCTGCTGCTGCTGCTGGCTGCTGCTGCTGCTGCTGCTGCTGCTGCTGCTGGCTGCTGCTGCTGCTGCTGCTGCTGCTGCTGCTGCTGGCTGCTGCTGCTGCTGCTGCTGCTGCTGCTGCTGCTGCTGCTGCTGCTGCTGCTGCTGGCTGCTGCTGCTGCTGCTGCTGCTGCTGCTGCTGCTGCTGCTGCTGCTGCTGCTGCTGCTGCTGCTGCTGCTGGCTGCTGCTGCTGCTGCTGCTGCTGCTGCTGCTGCTGCTGCTGCTGGCTGCTGCTGCTGCTGCTGCTGCTGCTGCTGCTGCTGCTGCTGCTGCTGCTGCTGCTGCTGCTGCTGCTGCTGCTGCTGCTGCTGCTGCTGCTGCTGCTGCTGCTGCTGCTGCCTGCTGCTGCTGCTGCTGCTGCTGCTGCTGCTGCTGCTGCTGCTGCTGCTGCTGCTGCTGCTGCTGCTGCTGCTGCTGCTGCTGGCTGCTGCTGCTGCTGCTGCTGCTGCTGCTGCTGCTGCTGCTGCTGCTGGCTGCTGCTGCTGCTGCTGCTGCTGCTGCTGCTGCTGGCTGCTGCTGCTGCTGCTGCTGCTGCTGCTGCTGCTGCTGCTGCTGGCTGCTGCTGCTGGCTGCTGCTGCTGCTGCTGCTGCTGCTGCTGCTGCTGCTGCTGCTGCTGCTGCTGCTGCTGCTGCTTGCTGCTGCTGCTGCTGCTGCTGCTGCTGCTGCTGCTGCTGCTGCTGCTGCTGCTGCTGCTGCTGCTGCTGCTGCTGCTGCTGCTGCTGCTGCTGCTGCTGCTGCTGCTGCTGCTGCTGCTGCTGCTGCTGCTGCTGCTGCTGCTGCTGCTGCTGCTGCTGCTGCTGCTGCTGCTGCTGCTGCTGCTGCTGCTGCTGCTGCTGCGTGCTGCTTGCTGCTGCTGCTGCTGCTGCTGCTGCTTGCTGCTGCTGCTGCTGCTGCTGCTGCTGCTGCTTGCTGCTGCTGCTGCTGCTGCTGCTGCTGCTGCTGCTGTGCTGCTGCTGCTGCTGCTTGCTGCTGCTGCTGCTGCTGCTGCTGCTGCTGCTGCTGCTGCTGCTGCTGCTGGCTGCTGCTGCTGCTGCTGCTGCTGGCTGCTGCTGCTGCTGCTGCTGCTGCTGCTGCTGCTGCTGCATGCTGCGTGCTGCTGCGCTGCTGCTGCTGCTGCTGCTGCGCTGCTGCTGCTGCTGCTGCTGCTGCTGCTGCTCTGCTGCTGCTTGCTGCTGCTGCTGCTGCTGCTGCTGCTGCTGCTGCTGCTGCTGCT
>NW_020229269.1:50000-248169 GCF_003227725.1 Camponotus floridanus | reverse complement strand
TTCCGCGTCGAAAGAAATAACAATTCATCTTGATTGCAGTCCACAAAATCGATCCAATTTTTTTCGTATCTTCGTAGATTGGAAGTACTGCTTTAGCCCAGGCCATATTCCATGGATCGGACAAGTAGTAATCCAGATGGAGCAATAATCTAGTGAATATTGGCGGTTGGGATAAAACATCCCATTTTCAGCGTTCTAAGTATTTTTTGACTACACGAGCAACATGTGTTCGATTCCTTGTCATGTTGAGAAAATTATTCTATCGTGCCTTTGCTCGAATTCGGCCGTTTTTCCTTCAACATGCTGCATGGCCTCAAAACGCATTAATTGTGTGGTAGCGTTCACCAGTGATGGTTTCATTCGGTTTGAAGCAGCTCATAGACACAACACCAAGCTGGTCCAACCAAAATACAGAGCATGTGCTTCGGAATCATGAATATCTCGGCCTTTGCCATCGATGTTTGATGCATGGAACGGGCAAACCCCACGATTTCATGCTTAGGATTATCTTTAGCATATCCATTTTTCATTCGCCAGTGATGATAAGATTGCAAAAAACCTTTTCTTTTTGCCGTTGAAGCAATTGTTCGCAGTTACGTGAAAACCGCCGTTCAACTCTCTCGAACTTTCAAATTCGTAGTTGGCACCCAATTTCCTTGCTTTTGATTATTACTGAGTGCATTTAAACGTTTGGAAACTGTTGTGCGATCAACATTCAACGATTCAGTAAGTTCCATCTTCGTTTACATGAATTCTCGAGTAATACTTCCAATTTCCTCATCTATCGAACTTTTTCGCGTTGACCAGGGCGTTCTTTGTCAACTGTATCGGAAATCACTACTTCTTAAAACCGTCGAAAACCAATACTCACACGTTTTTTATCGAATGGGGATTATGTTCACCGTAAGTTTCCAACAGCACTCGATTGACTTTCAGCAGTACTTTTCTTTGAATTAAACAGGAAAATAAAACTTCTTGCGAATGGTGTTTTGTGGGCTCTAATTCGACATCTCGAGCAGAAAAAATATGTTGTTTACACTTCAGCAAAATACATAATAAAAAAAGTAAAGCCTAATGACAGAGCCTTTGACATGGAATATAGTTACAGAAGTATCCGATGCGCATATAACATAAGTTACGTGATTCTAATATAAGTCAAATTAATTCCACAGTCCTAGTATATATGTTAGGCTCAAAGATCGAAAAACGCTCATTTGGGCGGAAAAACCGGTCAGAACATCGTCAGGATTCACCCACATACGCGAAATTTTGTGTCGGGCACTTTTAAAAACGCTCATAACGAACATTTTGGCATTATTTCAAAAAGCACAAAGCGAAAGTTCGTGTTGAGGTTCTTTTGATAATCGACCAAAATGCGTTCTTGGGCAATGTAAAAATGCCACAACGCGTTTGTGGACGCTACTTGATGCAGCCATGACGCGATATTAAGACAAAATGAAAAATCTATTAACGGCCGGACGGATTCACGTAATTCTTGTTTCGTCATTTTATTTATTTATATTGCTAGAGTGTGGACATCGTTGGTTTGCGTTGCTATCATGTCTGATAAGAAAGAAAAAAGGGGATTTTTTTTTATGGATAAAAAAATTTGAGGGAGGTTTTTTTTTTTGGGAAGTTTTGAAGAAAACAAGTACGATACGGGATGTTTTTATCGATAACGAGCGGTACGAAATATCTACTTCAAGAAGTAAAAGAAGCTCAGTTACTTCGGAAAAAATAGCAATCGCTCATCGTCAAAGCAGTATCGTCGTATAAAGCGATACGAACATCTTAAAACTTGCGATGATACTGAAAAAACTGATTGAAAGTGGTTCTGAAGGCATGGACGATTCTAAAATTCGCTATTTTGTAAGGCGGATAAGCTTTTGATGTATTGGAGCAGCACATCTCAACGTGGACATAAAAGAAAAGAGGGTAGGTTACATTTTTGAAATTTGACTAGAATTGATACATATTTACGTTTATATTACGGAAATTCCAAGATGTTTTCGGCACAAGATTGATATCGCCGAAGTATAGTTAGAACATGTTAGGTATTGTAGTACAAGTAGGTTAGTAAGTTTTTTTCATAAGTCAATAAATAATTTAATAATTTGTGTTTGTCTAATATTTTTCTACATTATGTTTTATTTATGGTTTCAGTTTATGGAAGCTGAACTAAAAAAGAAATATTGTTACTCGTCAAATAATAAATATTTTTTCTGTCTTTTTGTGGGAACAGTTGTCAATTGAAGGAAAAAGATATCCAAACAGATTTAGTTTGTTACAACTTATTTTATCTGACTACATGAACTTCTCGATGTCAAGTGGACTTGATTGACTGCAGTCAGAGTCAGATAAAGATTATCGATTTCATTAGAATTATCAAGATCATTTAACCAAATCACAATTCTTCGTTCCTCTTAAGACGAAGACTGCCGAGGAGTGGCCTACCAATCATAGACATATTTTGTTTATTTCGGTGCCCATTTATACTTCAAACGCGACAATGGTCGTGAATTTCATAAATAAATAATTAAAAAGTTTGGCCGATATGTGGCCTGGAATGAAGCTTGTAATGGTAAATCGCGACATTTTCAGAGTCGGGTTCGGTTTGAAAGGCGAACCAAGATATTCGTGACATTGTGTAAGCGTGGATGGCTGACAATAATATGGAAAAAAATGTCTGAAGACTCCGATTTATTCAAATAAAGAAAGAATCGAGCTCTCCAGTTCGGTAATTAAGACAAGTCCTTATGAGTCCTTTATGAGGTCCTTATGAGCTGTTTGGATCAGCGAAAAGATCGGACTTTGCGGATTCCTCTCTTTCCAGTGACATGTATTCCTTCTATAAAACTGAGGAGAATTGGAACAACTTCTTTCTTCGGTTAAAGAACAATGATCAAGATAGTACTGATGAAGAAGAAGTTAACGAACAATCTAGTGAAGATAAAAAATTATACCTCAAGCTGGAGAGGTTACACAACAATCAAAAAAAAAAAAGATGACAGCAAAATTTTTATTGTGTGATTTGTGAAAACGAAAAACTTCAGAGCTTACAAGTGTTAGATGTATCCAATATATTACTGTTATTTGCGGAGAAAGTGATGAGAATTAAATGAGGGTTTCGGACAAGAACGTTACTTGCAAGCTCTGTATAAGGAAGGAACAGTATCAGGCGTTGAGGGAGAATGTGCTAAATCTGGTCAAAAACAACAAGCAACAAAAAATGAATTTCATTTTCTAATCAAAATTTTTCCTAAAGTTGATATTCGAACTAAGTGGAGCGGTCAAGGCCTGACGTTTTGCATAAAGGGACGCGCAAGCTCCCAAAATATCTTAGCGTTGTTGCCGGAATTAATTCATCAAGGCTTTTATCAATTAGGGGTACCAAAGAAGGCTCCTTTGGAGCGATTTTATGTTTCCCAATGAATTTATAGTTGCTGAGAACCAAATTATGAACTGCAAGAAACGTACTTCACTAACTCTTCGTTCAGCTTCTATGTTGTCATCTGGAAGATAAGCAAGGTTTTATTTAAAGCTGCCACTGTAAAGATACTGCATTGACAAAAAATGCAAATTGTCTCTCTAGAATATAAGTGCAATCCAAATGTCAGTAATAGTTTCTTGCAAAAATAATAATTTATTAATAATTTCCCACAAAAGGGGACCAATATTTATTTATGAACAATTTTATTATTAGATTAATACTTAATTAATGAAGATTTCATTAACAAAATCTTCTTTGATTAAAAGAGCCATAGTATTAATAAAGATAACTGTATTTTCCTTTACAGTCAAAAAGACAATTTGTTTTATTTAATTGAATTAACGTCAATTGTTTTCATAACAAAATGAACGTCAATTATTTTATTTTATGAATCCCTTATACTTACGTACTGAAAAAAAGTATCGTAGAATTTTTAGTCAAAACAAAATAAATTTATTTGTTAAATGATTTTGTCAATTGATGGCAAATGTTTTTAATAAAATGAATTCTCACAAAGAGAGCAAACTCTAAAACAGTTTTTTTATATTATTATTAATAAAAAAATTACTGATGAATGAAAACTTCTATCCACAGAAACTTAATTGTTTTAAATTTTAGTGTAAGAAGCTATAGGATTAATAAGGCTAACTGTTATTTTCTTTATAATTTTTTTTCTTTTATTTTAATTTTATTTTTTATGCATTATTGCTTATATCAATTAAACCGGGTCAAATTTCAAAGATTTAAATACAACTACCCTTTTTCCTTTTATGTCCCACGTGAATGTGCTGCCTCCAATACATCAAAATAGCTCATCTTGCCTTACAGAAATAGCGAATTTTAGAATCGTCCATACCTTCAGAACCACTTTCAATCAGTTTTTCAGTATTCCACCAAGTTTTAAGATTGTCGCTTTATACGACGATTACTGCTTTTTGATGATACCGATTGCTTATTTTTTCGAAGTAACTGAGCTTCTTTTTACTTTTTGAAGTAATATTTCCTACCACATAATTAGCACGCAAAAACCAACAACGTTCCACACTCTAGCAATACGCTAAATTAAAAAACGAACAAGAATGTGCCATGAATCTGTCGGCCGTTGAGGATTGGTATTTACATCGCGTCATGGCTTGCATCAATTAAGCTCCACAACGCGTTGGTGGCATTTTTACATTGCGCAGAACGCGTTTTTGGTCGATTATCAAAAGGAACCTCAACACGGAATTTCGCTTTGTTGCCTTTTTGAATATGCCCTATAAACGCGTTATGAGCGTTTTGGGAAAGTGCCTCGACGCAAATTCGCGTATGTGGCTGAATCTGAGGAAGTCAGAAACGTGTTTGTGATCGGTTTTTTCGTTTCAGTAGCGTTTTCGGTCTCTTGAGCCCTAACATATATACAGATGTTCAGGGGACCACCCGTATCACCCATTTGAAAACTATGAGAAGTGCATTATTTAAAAAAAAGTAAACATTTCTTTATAATCATCGGGTGCGGTCTATCGAATTGGTGATATTTTCAACTTTCTTGAAATTGAAAAAACAATTTGAATTAACGAATCTATATTTTTTCTTAAAACAACTGTATGTTTTCTTCTACACCAAGTGATTCGCCATTATTTGTACATAAAAGTATTAAGGTAGGATAATCAAAAATGAATATTTACAAGATATTTTATGGTTTTATGTAAAATTAAGAAAAATGATTTTAATAGTCCATATTCTAAAAGCACTTCATGGAAAAATTAATTTTATTTTAGTTTTTTGGAAAGCTCTGGATGTAAGGCTTTGGAAAGCTCTGGATGTAAGGCAAGGACAAGAATATGCAATGAAAAAGAGAGGGTTCCATTTTTTAAAAAAAGCACTTTCGGTCTGAAATCGCCTATTTCCGGCCGGAACCAAGAAGTTAAATATTCACTTATGATAGAGCGCACTCATTTATTAGAAATTTTTTACTTTTTTTAAATAACACTTCTCATAGTTTTTTTTAAATGGGGGTACTTAGTGGTCTTTGAAACACTCTGTATATATATATATATACAGGGCTACCAAAGTGTGCGAAACCCCTAAATATCTCGAAAATATTACGTTTACGAAAAGTGTTCCAACCAAAAGTTGTAGGGTTTAAGAAGATCTATATACTGATTCTATCAGTTGACCTTGGATGCGTCGTCAAGGTCAGGTCAAGGTCACATTGACTTTTTTAAATTGGACCACCCCCTACAGTTGATTTGCATATTCTTATAGCTTAATTCAAGAGCTTTCCAAAAACACTATATAATGTTCATTTTTATTAAGTACTTTGCGATTTATGAGGTTGAATGATAGAGTAGCGCCGGTTATTAACATTATCCAGGTGTACTACATGGAGGTTACTCGCTCGGATTTGCATCTGTTGTGTGTGTGATCCAGCATCTAAGGCAAGATCGATTCCTCAACATATCCTCATATTTTCGCTGAAGTTCAAATTGCCAAAAAATTTTGCTCATAAAACGTGTATGAAACGTCTCGTTAGTTCCTTCAATTTACCGCTATTGGTGACGCACTACATGCAGTCTAACTCGCAAATTTTAAAATTCAACTAAGAATGTATAAAGGCTATCAAAGAACGAGCACCTTCTAACTTTTCGCTTTGAGCAAGCAGAAATTAATGTTATCGTCCAAATACAACGTACGATTAATTAAAAATTAAACGGTTGTTTAAAAATGCTGGCGACTTGTTTCGGAACGTGAAGAATCCACTTATCCTCATGATTGCGTGGATGGGTGATAACGAAAAGATCGTTCTCTGAATGTCGTTCGATTATTTAATGACACGTATCCGAACCGCTCGAATTAATAAGTCCACTTGTTAAAAACAAGTAAAGAACGTTTAGACAAACTGGTAGCGTAAGGAAATCCGCTCTAAGTCAGGAAGACCCATTGTCTGCACCAACGAAGAAAAACAACTTTGATGTTCTGCAGACATTTATTGAAGTCCAATCTAGGTCAGAGAGCGCTCAAACTCACGATATTGCTCCCATGATCGGATTAGGAAGAATTTTATAAAGAAGAACAAGTTTCCATCCATATAAAATTGCAAATACGTTCAAGCAATGACCAAAACGGAAAAGAAATATGAGGGAGCGTCGATAATAACATTTTCTGTGAAAGAATGATATGGCACTATAGATGTACACGGCCCATCTTCCCCTTATCAAACTTGTCTTTACACAGACGAGGCAACTTTTAACCCTTAACGGGAGAAATGTTAATAATCAAAATTTCGTTTCTGGTTCAAGTGAGAATCCGAATTGGGTGCGAGAAAACTACACACAAAACAACATCCACAAAAAATAAAGCATTGGTGTATCGGATGAATATATAGGCATATTTTATAGGCGCCATTTTTTTTTTGAAGAATATTTGAACGCTCAAGAGCTGTATTAGAGAAATTACTTGTTGATTCAAAAATATATTCCAGCCATACAGAATACTTTTTCCAAAATAATTTCAAGAAAAATATGGTATTACAGACATTATGGAGCATACAACTGCTCTTTTTGTGCAGGACCACGTAAGATTATTATAAAAATAGAGACTTTTCCGCTACGGTGGGATAGGAAAGAAGGAACTGGAAATGAGGAGGAAGAGGATTGGACACACCATCAAGGATACATCACCAGATCTAAACTCCTCTTTGATATATCTAATCTAATGGGGAACATCATTGAAGAGTCAAGGTTTACGAACAAAGAACCTAAAACCATTCAACGGAAATTATTACGCCAGACAAACTAAGGATTGAAATTGGCTTTGATACCTATTTGATAACCAGAATCGTTAAAAGTCATTTCTCACATAATCTTACCAAAGATTGCATAGTTAGTACAGGAAAGTAAATGGCAGCCACTTTCACACATCAGCATTATACTTATAAAACACATTGAAAAACAGACATAGTGTGCAACTTCGTTTGGTAGCAAAACCTAAACACTGATCTCATGTATACACGCACCGCAACGCACGCACACGCAATCAAATTTCGAACAATTAATGATAAAAATGAGCATCCACAAATTTAATTATACTTGTTTACTATGTTCGATTTCTTTCCAGGTCTTAAAGGCTCGATGTAATCTTGGTTGGTGCTAATTGCTTTGCTGACTGGATCCACGACCGGATCTATGGCCTTAGTTAGGCTGGAATCACACACACAACAGATGCAAATCCGAGCGGAGTAACCTCCATGTAGTGACACTTTGAAATGTTTAATACCGGCGCTACTCATCATTCAACCCTCATAACTCGCAAAGTACTTAATAAAAATGAACATTATTATAGTGTTTTTGGAAAGCTCTTGATTAAGCTATAAGGATATGCAATCAAATGTAGGGGGGGTGTCATTTAAAAAAGTCCAATGTGACCTTGACCTGACCTTGACGACGCCATCCAAGGTCAAACTGATAGAATCAGTATAAATAGATCTTCTTAAACCCTACAACTTTTGTTGGAAAACACTTTTCTGTAAAAACTTATATTTTCCGAGATATTTAGGGGTTTCCACACTTTTGGTAGACCCTGTAATATATATATATATATATATATTCTTTTTAATATTTATATATTGATTATTAATATTTTTATTATAAAACAATTAAAGAAAAAGCCAGAAGTAAAATTACATTATAAATTTAAATTACATTTAAAAATATAGTAATTGCTATAAAAAAAGTTGATATTGCGGGAATTCAAACTCATCGACACAGTTACAAAAATTTAATGCACTCAACTTAATTCTAAATGTATTTAACGTATTGCTAGGCTGACGCTCCAATTTAAAAAAATTTTTGTAAATTTCTCAGAAACTAAGGCCTATGAACCTCAAATTCTTTTTACAATTTCCACAAACTTTATTCCCTTTTCTTCTTCAAGTGAACTATGATTTCATTTTTTTGACAGTTATTGTCATCTTCGTGTTAATAATTATTAATATAATAAATATACATACAGGGTGTTCATTTTAAACTTTCCACTCGTTTTATTTCATGATTGACTATTTCTGCGAAAAAATGCCAAGACGTTAATTTTGTTTTTAAGAGGGATATTAAGTACATTAAATTATTTTACGAGAAATTGTATAGTTTATTATAAAATTACAAAATTATTTCAAATCTCATAACTCGAAAAGTATTTAACATAAAAAAACTTTATTTATAGTTATTTTAGAAAGCTATCGAGAAATGAAAAAATAGGGAGTTTCATTTAAAAAAATTTAACTTCATATAAACTTTAGCACCTTCACTCAAGGTTAAATATAATCCACTGTTAAATGTCCCCCTTTGAATACTACAATTTGTCTAAAACATTTTTTCATTTGATCACTTCTGTGATGTTAATCGGGGTGCCACAATTAAAATGGAACATCCTGTAATATACTTCAAGTAAACACGCATGTGATCGTAAATTTTCATTGATTTTGTTATATTTCTGTTACAGGAAAAACTGATTTATATAAACTATCCGATAATAGCCTTAGAAATTGGGATTATGTGAAGATCATTTTTCTGACACACATTCAACAAAACGCAACAAAAGTACGATTGATACGAGATGCTATATTCAATTGCATATAATAACGCTGAATCATTCGTAAACGAACAAAATATTGAAGTGAAAGAAAAGACATACAATAGTACTTTCTCCTAATAATGGAAACAAGATAGATCAAAGTACCTCAAGAGTGTTACTCTTGCGAACATACACCTGCAATTTTTAAATTTTGAAATGTCTGCAGAGGAGGAAGACATAATGGAATGGATGCATCTGGAGCCACCTATACATCAAAACGTTAAAAAAACAAAGATAATAGTAAATCTAAAAATATATAATAATAAAAAGAAACAATCCCAAAATAATAAAAAGAGCATTGAGAATAGAAAAAAAAATTTTACAATTTACGTCAAAAAATAAAAACGCTAAAAATATCAGTTAGCGATGTATGGCCACACAAATTGTAAAAAAATCAAACAAGAAAAAAACAGAAAAAAGAAAATGCTACACAGAATTTAATAAATGAACAAGAATTATATCCTGTGGCAAAAACCAATGATAAATTTACAACTGCATATGCCACGTACACGATTAATATGAAGAAGAGAAAAAATGCTTTCCAAGCAATTTATATTATTATTTCAGCCTCAGCAATTTGCCGTTTAAAAGAAAGCAGGTTGTTAATTTTTCCTGGACACAGAAACAATTAAGAAGAGAGAGAGATGGATAGAAGAATTACAATATAAAAAACCAGGATTATGTGATATTATATTTAAAAAATTAAAAGAAAAAAATTGCACAAATCCCTGAGGAACAAAATGTGCGCTTTTAAAATGGGATAAATGTCTTATAAAAGCTATGAAGAATATTCTCAAAACTGGACCAGATAGAAGGTCTTGTTGATTTAGGATTCTTTGGGGCCAGAAATAGCAGAAAGATCAAATGGTGCTTGCCTTGAAGTCTGAATGCACATCAGTCCATGGCGACAACCAATTGGCATATTATAACAAAGGCAAATGTATGCAGATCACATGAAATAGTTTACTTAGTCATGTGTCTGGATAAATTGATTGAAACAGGTGCTGACGTGAAACTAGTAACATGTGATCAAGATAACAAATAAATGAAAACACTTATAATCAACTAGGCGTTAATGTCTAAGAACTTTTTCATTGCACAGATTAATAAAAGAGTATCATGCTTCATTATGATTTTCCGCTTTTAGTAAAAAAGACTAGCGAGTTCCTTAGAATGCATGACAAGATATATTGGCAAAGGAGAGAATAATCGCATCATATTTATGATTTTGTAAAGACCTGGTGCAAAAACCGTAGTGCGATAATGCGACAAAAGGAGGCTCAATTTATTATCCCATTATACACAAGCACAATTCGTCCGAATTATTTTGAAGCTATGGAAGTGAAAAGAGCATTTCAATATTTACATTTCAAATTATACATTCGCACTGCAATTAAATAGACTGGGGATGATTAATAGAATTAGATTCAAGTATTTGATAAGCTAACAGCTGATTTTGCAGAGCGATTGAACACGTAATTGAATGCTTGTAATTATATAGTTTTTAATGTCAACACATTTGGTGGAAAACGGCCATTGTTAGAAAAAAGTCCTGACATTGAAAATTTATTATCAACTTTATGCAATGATCCTAGAATGGTCCAAGTTTCCGAATAAAATAAGGTCAAGTTCCTTGCTTCAAAGGGTTTGCCATTACGACACAAGCAATTCTTTCTCTGTATAAGAAACTTGCAAGTAAAAATGAAGGATTTGAACTTGCAACATGTTTATGCTACCAAGATGCGGTAGAACATTTGTTTTCAAAAATTCGGCAACGTGGAAGATTAAATCCTAATTCAACAGCAAGAATAGTTCGATTATCATTCAGGCATATAATTTCCACAGGTTACATTCAAACAAGTGATAAAAGAAATGTGCAATGTCATGAAAGTGAGGCTCACATTAATAAACCAAATCAGCTTATTAAGACGGTTGAAAATCGTATGAGTAAAAATAATGTTTCTATCATTGATGATGATATTGATGATAATGATGATGATGATGTTGCTTCGATAACAAATTTATTTAATAAACATGCAGACATTCTTGAAGAATGTGATATAGACACAGAAAATGTAAGTATACTCAATAATTATGATGAAAATGCGATAATATTTTTTGCAGGATATGTATATCGAAAGAAATAATTGTCAAAACTGTCGTGCAACAATGTTAAAAACGCCAATGGAAGACGCGACGCCACATGTAAAATACATCGAATATCGTGAATATCCCAACGCAGATGAGCATGCTTCAACAGTTACGAAATTAGCACGACCAACAAGCCTCTTTATCGATGACATCAAAACACAATTGATGAGTTTTAATCGTACGTGGCAACATCATTGGGCATCAAACAGGTCCTTGAGAACATTGCAAATGAGGGTATGTATGCAACAAATAAAGTGCATGCTGAATGGTTTAATATAAATGATAAGTGTTATAATCTTCACATACAAGCATTAAAGTTTTTATTAACTATTAAGCGACGCGGTAGCGTCGCGACGCCAAGTACATAAAAAACAAGTCCAAACATTGAGTTCCACGCATTGAGTTGAAAGTTACTGCTCCCGACGCGGCGCTACCAAGTACCTTATCCGGAATTTCGCGTCAAGTAAACTTTCGGTTAAGATATTTAATAAACTAAAGCCGTAATCAAAAATCTAACGACACTTTTATTATAAAATGTGAATATATGCTTTGGATTGCGACCTGTTTGAACAAAATCGGTGCAGTCAATCCTGAGAAATGATGATCGAATATCAGAATTGTGACATTTTTCGTTTTCCTTCATTTCCAGTAGTCTCACGTACATATGCTCGCACGCAGACACGCAAAGCGAATTTGTCCCTCAAGCGGCGTTCACATCGCTGCGTATACGATTTTTGCTTCGATATGTACAATGCTTTAAGTGACAAAATCATATGTGTGCATATGCGCACATACGTGTGATATGTATATGTATGTGTACATACATATGAAAGATATCAAGCGACGCAGTAGCGTACGTAGACGCCGAGTGCATGAAATAAAAAAAAACGAGTGCATTGAATAAAAAAAAACCTCGATTTGTGACACTTAACGACCGCCAAGTGAACTGTGATTCATCAATCAAAAGGTAAATATTGTAAAATTTTTCTCATTTCTATTTAGATTAGACATAATATATTTTGACATATTGTTCAGGATTGGCCCTGAATTTCGAGCGAAAATATCACCCCCGGTAATACTGGCGCCATCCGTGCGCATCAAAGCGAACTCACAAATATAATTTCGTACGGTCTTTTTTCAAAATCAGCCAGGATCCGCGTGATCGCGGAATAATACATGATCCTGGCCAATAAGGCAATCGGAAAATCACGCGATTCGACGTGCCTGAACCGGATAGGCTCAAATCGGATCATCCGATGCGCCATCAAATTCTTATTATCCGGAAGAAAGGTTCTCTCCCGTGCAGTCTTTGTCTATTTCATATCCAAGTCATTACGAGTCATTGCGAGAGTCATAGAGAGTTCTAACGAATTTTTATAAAAGTCATTGTCGGATTATCGAGTAGCGAGAACTAAGATTTTGCAAGCGCGTTTGAAACAGTGTAACGTGCCAAACGCGATTATATTTAATCGACGAATTTTGTATAAGATATCACGACGAATCAACGGACAATTCAGTGAAAGATAATCGATTCCGTTCAACACGTGAACGTTCTGAGCACGAGTGCCGGGATTCGTCTGAGCACCTCCACTCTAAGTCAGAGGTGGAGCCTGTCTCTCATTGAACCTCCGCTCATTCGTCGAACATTGGAAAGTGCGGTCTCGCTCGCTCTCACAGACAGCCCGATAGAGCGCTGTCTCTTTCTATCTCGCGCGTGCAACCGTGGAAAGTGCGGTCTCGCTCGCCCTCACAAACAGCCCGATAGAGCGCTGTCTCTCTCTGTTTCACGTCGAACCGTGGAAAGTGCGGTCTCGCTCGCTCTCACGCGGACGGCTGAAAGAGTGCCGTCTCGCTCGTTCTCACAAACAACCCGATAGAGCGCTGTCTCTCTCTGTTTCGCGTCGAACCGTGGAAAGTGCGGTCTCGCTCGCTCTCACGCGGACGGCTGAAAGAGCGCCGTCTCGCTCACTCTTACAGACAGCCCGATAGAGCGCTGTCTCTCTCTGTTTCGTGTCGAACCGTGGAAAGTGCGGTCTCGCTCGCTCTCACACTGACGGCTGAAAAGTGCCGTCTCGCTCGTTCTCACAGACAGCTGATTGAACGCTGTCTCTCTCAGTTTCGTGCGTGCACCCGTGAATAGTACGGTCTCGCTCGATCTCGCGAACGACCGATAGAGCGCCGTCTCGCTCGCTCTCACGCGAACAGCTGATAACGCGTTGTATCGTTTTTATCAAGCGAACAATTGTATAGTGCGATCTTGCCGATCGAATGCGAATCTCGACGTGCTCAAATATCCGAAATAGAGTCGCATACGCATCGAAATCTCATAAACTCTGTACATATCGTGTATTTTACGCAATAAACTTATCAGCACTCTTGTGTGGCTGTCACTGTGTTACAACCAAAGGAGCAATTTTACGTTATTGCATCCCGTCACTCATCCAGTGCGAAATCACGTTACTTGCAAACTCGCGATACCCTCTCGGGTGTGTCCCAGCAAAACAAAATCGCAACTCACAGGTGCGTCCCGAACACATATTATATTAATAAAGAAAATAGACAGTTATCATTTTGTGGAATATATTTGTATAATTTATAATTATATATATATATATATATATATATATATATATATATATATATTGTGACGTGACGCTTTTTGAGCTCCGTCACCATTGCCCTGTCGAGGGGGAACAGCGTGCGCGGGGTCGTTCCTCGCGCCTGAGAGGGAACTTAAAATAACTATACTTTGATTGTTTAGACCTATTTAGTCTTAATGTAAGATCCGCGAATAAAGTGCGGCTGCTGTGCGAGCGTGCGTTATCTCCTTTGTACATGAAGATACAGCAAGATACCGGAAGGAGAGGGAGCCGTATAGGAAGATACCGGATATACCGCAGAAGATACCGAAGATACCGCAAGAAAACAAAAGGTCAAGTAATAAGGTCCCGCGCCGCCGCTCTTTACAATGTAATTGGAGATTAAATCTGCATTTTTTCAGATTGATAAAGAAACGGTAGCAAATCCAGACGACGGTGATGAAGGCAACTTTCCAGGCAGCTGACTGGAAAACAGAAATCTCGGAAGCAGACGCGGATACGGCCTGGCCAGCCGTTCACGTCCCCGAGAATCGGCATCATCACAAGTTACCGTCGCCCGTGGATTCTGGACCCCTGCGTAAGGGCAACGCCGTACAACAGCAGCAACTTTTGAGGGGGGCGGAGAATCAACCCCCATTTTTCCCGAAATTGACGAAATGCGCGGAAGATCGGCGCGGGATCCGAGGACCTCACGGAAGCACTTGAAATTCGTCACTGTTCGGTAAGCTCGTGCCACGGATACACGTGTGACAGAGCCTCGAGGAAGCGACCCCGAAGGAAGCCATAGCCACCGAACATTGTAAGCCGCCGCACAGGTAGCCTTATTATTGTTCATCCGGGATCAGTTGGCGTCGTTTAGAGATACCGTCGCAGGGCGACGAATATTTCATAAAGATATCGCGTAAAGTATTTGTACTTGTACCGTAATTGCCGAACGCCAGCTGTTCCCGGTGTCGCGGATTTGTTCCTCTCAGGGGGCTCGTGCCGACAGTCTCGTGCCGTACCGTAGAATTTTATATCGTTAATTACCGCTAAATGTTGTTTCGTGTCATATTAAGCGTGTATGTTACCGCTATGTTACGTGCCGAAATCTAAGTCCTAGCGTGACGTGGCAATTTTGGTCGTTTCGTATCGCATATCGAAAGGCGGGATTTGCGCGAAAAATTTCTTCGCGAGCGTGTGTTACCGTAAATGAACAATTTGCTCTGCAAGAATATTTGTTAACGCGAAATCTCCGCTGAACCATCTTCCTGTTATCGATTATTCGAAAAATTCCATTGTTCGACTTAGAGTCTTTGTTGCCGAGCACACAAGGTCGCGATAAGACCGTTAAATAAAGCAAACAGTTCCGCATAAACATCCTTGCCGCTACCGTTTTCCGAAGCCTTGGTTTTTCTGCCAAAAATATACCGTGAAATATTATCGCCGATTACCGTACCGAAAAATCGATTCGAGATATATCGAAATTTTTGGAGAGACGTGTGCCGTTGAAGCGATACTAACAGGATACTCGATTATTGTAGTCTACTCATTATCCGTTGCTTTTGAATAGTTGTATCGCCAATTACCGTCAAATAGTATCTTTAGTTTCGTTCGATTAATATCGAGATTCGCGTGAGGCTCGTGCCTCGACCTGTGTTCCGAAGTCGTACGTGTTGATTGTACGCCGACCGCGAGTCTTATCCTGTAGTCGATTACCGCTAATTACCGTGAATTATTGTAAGAAATACCGTTCAATTTATATCGAAATCTTGCGGCGGGTCTCACGACTCCGGCCGTGTTTGGAAATTTGACTGAGTATTGTATCTCGCGCATTAAAGATTATCCCGCTGTAAATTATTATTTGGGCATCCGTATCGCGATTTGTGAGATATTATACATCACTTTATTACCGCTTTCATCGTTGTATTATAGTCACGCATTTCGAATAGATCGTTTCTGTTATCACGATCCCTGACCTTCGCGTCAGTCGTTACAAGTCAAGTCCTTTGTCTTTCAAACTCGGATCTTAGATTGTTTATATTCCGAGATTTATCTGTTCGTTCTTAGTTTTTTTTTCGATACCGAATTATACATATATTGATCTTATCTCTGTTATACCGTTTACTATCTGTACCATTATTATTTAATATATTTAGATAATTATAAGTAAAATAACTGACTGTCGATTATTTCTCTCTCCTAAATACTGTCTAACGCTCCCTCTCGACATCTAATCCACAAAGAACTCTGCCCCTCTGCCCGGGATTGCCGGATCTTGCCGTTACCGTATCGTTATCGTGGCGCGGAAATACCGCGCCTGGCGCCCAATTACATAAGTTACCGTATTATAAGTTACCGCATTTTCAGTTACCGCCCGATACCGTTTCTCAGATACCCTATTGAATTTTTATAATCTAATTTTTATACCGGCCAAGACCTTGCACGCTGCCTTCTCGAGATCGGCGTTCTCGAGGCGGGCAACGGCGTCGCAATATATATATGTGTGTGTGTGTGTGTGTGTGTGTGTTTAGAAATTTACATATTTGACTGCTCAACCATAATTATAGTGACACAGACATTTGTTACATTTGCGTAGACACAAATATAAATACGCAGAAATATTCCTTACATGTATAATGATAATTATATGTATATATATATATATATATATATATATGTGTGTGTGTGTGTGTGTGTGTGTGTGTGTGAGTGAGCGAGTGAGCGAGTGAGTGAGTGTGTGTGTGTGTGTAGAAATGTGTAGAAATTTTTATATTTGACTGCGCAACCATAATTATACTTACATAGACATTTATTACATTTGTCTGCATAGACATAAATATAGTTACGCGGAAATATTTCCTACATATATAATTATTTATTTTATATATATGTATATATATATATATATATATATATATATATAGAAGAAGAAGTTTATTGTTTCCCTTTTCAGGCATACAATGGCGCTTTTCAAGGGAGCGTTCCCGAACCCTGAACAATACCTGCTCCCCCTATCCCCTCCGACCTGGCCATTGGGCAGCCAATACATTCTAACACCCCTCCCTCCCCTCGGCCACCCCTCACCATTTCACTCTGCCTCACCCCCTGTTGACACCTCTCCTCCTCTAATCCTCCACTTTTCTCCTTGCCATTTCGCCTCATGTCCTCTCCTTCCCTTCTTCCGCTTTGCCCCGCCACGACCTCATTCTTCCTCCTCTCTACCGTACGGGGCTCTCTCCTTTCTCTCTTGCTCCTCTCCCTCTCCCCTAATCCTCACTAGCCTTCTCCTCCTTTGTCTCTCCTTCAGCATTACCTTCAACTTCTTATCTGAAACAAATCTAACCACAAACCCTGACCTTTCCCTCCTCCTCTCTACATATTCCCCCACTCATTCTTCCCTCCCCCTGTCCCCCTATCACAGACCTTACCATCTCTCCCCATCCTCCTTTCCCCTTTCACCTCAATCTCTCTCAATCTCTGCGTCTTCCCCTTTCTACTCCCCCCTTTCAATTTGCCCCCTGATCCTCCCCTTTCATCTCCTATCCTCCAATTCCCCCTACTCCTCCTTCTCACTCATACCTTTCCTCCGCGTTTTCCTCCTCCGAACCCTCTGACCCCTCCGTCCACCTGTCCTCCTCTGCGTCCCACCGCCAAACCTCCCCGTTCACCCACATCTTCCTGTTCCCTACCTCTACCTCGTTCCCCCTTGCCTTCTCTATCCTCGCCCTTTCCACTAGCCTCCACCTAACCTTCCTCTCCTCCATTGTCAAATCTTCGTCTACCCCTATCCCCCAGTCCCTGTTTATCTTCCCACCTCTCTCTAAAATCCCTTCCCTATCCCTCTTCTTTGCCATCCTTACTATTAACACCGTGCTCGCCGTTCCTTTCTTTTCTACTACCTCTCCTACCTCCACCTTCCTTCCTAGTTCCACCTCCATTATTCTCTCCATTATCCTCCTCCTCTCTTCCGCACTACCTCCATCTATCCCTCTCCACACTAAATTCATTCTCTTCTCTCTTCTCCTTCTCCTCTCCTCCTCTCTTTCTTTCTCCTTCCTCTCTGCCTCTCTTCTTTCCCTGCTCCTCCTCCTCCTGTCTCTCCTTTCTTCAAATCTTCTCGTTTCTTCGATCGAGCTTGCGTCGCCGTACCATATTTCCAGGGGAGAATCATCGTCGTAGAAATCTTCGGTTTTAAACGTGTGATCCGAGACGAGCGGATCCATGCCAAATAATCTTCTCAGCCGAAATATGTCGGCGTAGATGTTAGGTGAGCGCTTCTCCCATTTCTTATAGGACGGTCGGTCACACCATAGCGAGTCTAAGAATCGACGTTGCTTCAGTCTTGTCTGTCGTATCCAATGCCGGCGGCTTATGTTCACGAATCCTCTGATCTCCACCTCCTTCTCGAACTGCGAAAAATGTCGCGCGATCAACGTACGTCGTATTTTTTCCTCGAAGGAGAGCGAAAGAATAAAGAACGACGATGATGATGAATGGGTACTTACGTTCCACGTTACCGCTATATTGAGGATTCCATCCATGAGATTTCTACTGTATTTTATTTTTCAGACGCACATCCACGCCGTGAACATGCATCTGTGGAGCGTTCTTCGCAATATCGAAATCTCATCGTCGCTCATCGTTCGCGCGAAAAAAAATAACTCTGAGAATGAATACTGGACGCACTGGCAACACTGGGCGCACTGGGAACACTTAGAATATTGGGCGCACTTAATAGCGCGATCGCGAAACTCATTCTGAGGAAAAACAGTCTCTAGGCGTTAATTTATACCTGCGATATTACTATCGCCGAGTCGTTATGATTCCGTCGAATGCTAACGCGATAATCTAACGCGATATGAAAAAAATCGCGCGCGACGCGGAAATATAACAAGGTAATTTAATGAGGCGCGATAAATTCTCGATTGCTGGAGGAAATGCCGGAAAATGTTTAACCGCGCACGCGTTTAACCGCGTACGCGCGATACGAGTTAACGTTTATTCGCTAATTAATATTTTAATATTATTTTTTCTTAGTATTAATATTATTTTTTCTTAGTATTAATATTATTTTTTCTAAGTATTAATATTATTTTTCTTAGTATTAATATTATTTTTCTAAGTATTAATAATACTTTTCTAGGTAGGCGATAAGTCGACGCGCGCGAGATAAAAAAATTAGTCGTCAATAAGAGCACGCGCAAAACTAATCTACGATGCGGAAAACGCGCGAGGCGCGCGAATCAACGCGCAATGCGTCTCTGTTCACATGTCGCGACCAATTGATCGCGTCTCTCCAACCACCAGTTGTGCAGTTTGCACACGTTTTCCAAGGCGCAATTCTTCGCGTGATAGCCGCAGCGATAGACGCGAGTCGAGGCTAGCGTTCGCAGGGGTCCAATATCCTCGTAATCGGCATCGATGGTCTCGATCGTCAGGTCGCGCTGCTCCGCGACCTCTTCCGCGATGTCGGTCAGCCACTTCTTCTCATGACCCTTGACGTAGATCGTCACCGCGGTGTTCGACTCGAGATCCCTCGACGCGCGATATATCGCGTCGCGAACGATCTGCTTCGCGTGCCTATACTCCACGTATCCGTCGGTCCAGTGGAATTCGTGGTGATTAAGAGTCAGCCAACAGGCCTGCAACTTCTCGCTCTTCGTCAGCAGATTCCATAACATCGGCGCGCGAAAGACGTGATGCGTCAGATTTCCGCCGTTCGCGAGTATCGCCATCTCCTTCGTCACGAATCGTTCGTTGACGACGAAGCCCTGCAGATCGACGAAAATCGGCGGGGCGATATCGCTCGTGACCGTTGTCGCGGTCATCATCGCGAGAGACTGACGTTTATTCGCGTCTCTCCCCGATTCTTCCGGTTTCGAGTTTCTTCTCTCCTCCCATTCGACGCGCCGTCTTACAGGATCTTACGCACGACGTTCATCAGCGGATTGTACTCCACCACGCGATCGTGAATGATTAGGCAATACGCCGTGGTGTTAGAAGGAACGTTGTCCTTGCAGTCGAATTCTAGACGAACGTCCACAGTGGCGCTTTTAACTGCTTCGTTTTGGTGGGAACAATCTGTCACCACGAGCGGGCCGCAGTATAGAAATTTGTTCATAGTCAGGAGCGTCTCGTCGCTCGCGGATCCGTAATACGTTCGTCGAAATCTCGCGTAGGCGTCGTACAGTACGGCGATCTTGTTCTTATCGAAGTCCAAATTCATATCGTCGTACGAATAGAAGTCGGATTGAGATACAACTTTACGTTGGTCAGATTGCACGCGTCGAATCTGGAAGCGTCCTGCGACAGGACGTTCTTCCTTCCGGTCTGCAACGCGAAGATGACGTAACGCGGTTTCTCGAGCTACGTGGCCGTTTTTACGGCCCACGAGTGTTTGGTCGTGCTCTGCAGGAGCGGAAACTTGTAGAGATCCCACGAGCGAAAGGGCGCGCTCAGATATCTGCCGCCATCCAACGTGCGTAACAGCGATAATTTAATTTATTGACGTCATTCAACACCACGTGCGGCACGCGCCACTGTATCTTCGCGAGCTCGACTCTCGGCTCGTATTCCTCGCGCGATATCAGATAATTGTTGTCGTTTCGCGCTCTTATCAGAATCAGTTCTTGACGCACGTTGATGACGACGCGCCTGTAATCCTCGCAGAAACCTAGCAGCGTGTCGAGAGGAACGCAGAAGTTGAAGTCGCCCGTCGATGCGACGCCGCTCGGTCCAGTCGCGATATCCCATCCGGCATTCTTCAAGATCTTGCCTCGTTCAGCCTGTCAACAAGGCATAGTTCTTGATCGTGCTCGTTATTCCTACGTTGCGATTATAATCGATTTCCACGCCATCGAGCTCGTAACGTATCTCCTCGAACATAAAGGCGACACAATTGTTTGCCGAGCCACGCCGGAGTCGAGGACACGGACGGCTCCTTAAAGGCTGAGGCCGGCTTACCCGATTCGCCGCTCGACGAGGGCGGCGGATTATTCTTCGTATGTAGTTTACCTTCGACGTAGAGAAAACTATCGCACGGCAGCGTGTATAGGTCCTGCTGTTGTATTGGTATTCGTATCTCGTCGCTGTATCCGAAAGTGGTACGGATTGGCGTACGGATTGTACGTGTGACTCTCGATCTTCACGATGCAATCGTTGAAGACGGGTTCTCCGCCGATGCTCAGAATATCCCTCATGTCGTTGAACTCGCGGCTCTCGGTACGACGAAACCCATGGATCGCAGAAAAGCGACGTTGGCGGCTGACAATCCTCCGACGCTCCTCTCCCTCGGGCGCGCTACTCGAATTCCCGCGACGCTATCGCGATCATCGCCGCTGCCGCCGCGATGCGACGTCGTGACGTTAAATTCGTGCACCACGAGCATCGCCCCGTTCCCTCTCCCGTCCTCGTGTCTCGCCGCGTGCTCTCTATCGTCTGCGTCGCACATGCAATCGAATCGAGATCTCCTCGCTGCGGAAATCGATCAATCGACCGTCCTGATCGACGACGCGCAGCGATACGTCGGTCACGAGTCGCGCGATGACCGGTAGATAAATGATCTGCCTCGGGATCTCCGACACTTTATATCCCGGCGGAACGTTCGGCGCGAATTCGTGTATCGCGTGGGCGGATCTCCCGTTCACGTACGCGCCCGTCGTCAGGTTGCACTCCACGCGAATCGTGTTAACCGCGATAATGCTCACGGGCTCGTCGGACGCGTACCATTTGTTCGCAATATGAGTCTGGGAAAAACCTAATAACGATCCGATATTGTTTGGTTTGGTGAAATTAATTCAGTACGCGCATTTGATTTCGCTTCTCATGGTATTGTCGTTACCGCGTAGCGCGAGAACGCGATCGCCGCCCCCGCCACTCTCGTCCTCGATGTTGTACAGATATTCGTCGTCGTCGCCGTCGCTGGCGCCATCGCCGCCGTCTTTCCCTCCGATATTAGCGCTCGGCGGTTGTCGCCGTTTTCGAAGAATCGCGGCTCTCAGATACGCGCTTATGTCGCGCAGCTCGTAGAATCCAATCGGGATCGTGATCGTCTCGTCGTTGTCGTCGAAGTAAAATTTATTGTTCGAGGAATTCACGTTCGGAATCGTGTTGTAGGTCTTGAAATTGGTCAGGCCGAGCTCGTAATCGTCGTCGCTCAGATCGAGGGGCGGAAAGTAACTCGCCGTGAGAACGTTGCTTCTTCCGGTCAGCGTGAGAATCAACGACATGATGGCTCGCGCGATCGCCGTTAGAGACCGAAGGGCTTCCTCTTTCCTCCTCCCCAATCGACTCGTCGAAGGAAGCGCAGGCACAATTGTCCGCAGACGCTCTGATCGTACGTCTACTGAGAGTCGCGAATGTACGCGATGCGCGTGTCGCGTCCGAGATAGCGCACGAGTTCCCGCGGCGGCCGAATATTGCCGAAGGCGTCGAAGTAGATAGCGTATTTTCCCCTTTTAGCGTACGCCATCCAATGCCAGGCCCCTAGGCGTCGTCCAGGTCCGATACCGCTCTCATCGCGATGAACTCGCGCCGGCAACGCGTCGCACATGAACACACCTCTGAAGTGACGCACGCGAGCGCGCGCGGCCGCGCTATTCAACTGTTCGTTCGTCGTGACGCCGATCGGAGATACGACATCGTCTAACGCGCGCGGAGGCGCGACTTTTTTTTTTCCTCCTCCTAACCGTTCGTCCGCCTCGTCTCGCAATGCTTCCGCCGCGCTTGTAAGGCGCGAGATACAAACCGCGACACATCGCTCGATTGTGTCGCTGTAGCTCCTCCAATTGTCGACGCGCGGCCTTTCACCGTCGTTCATCTTCGCCACGCCGGCCACTCCTCTGATCAGCGATCCTAAAGCTCCGAGCACCGGCAACAGCGGCAGGAAGCCGCGTTTCGCCGTGGGAAGAACTCGTCTTCTCGTCGTCCTCCTCCTCGTCGAGATCGTTCTCCTCTTGTCGCCGCCGCCGCCGCCGCTCTTTCTCGCGCCTCTTCGCGCTCCAGCCATACCCATTCCTAGTTTCGTCTTCGCCTTCATAGCCGCCCATACGGCCGACGCCGTCACTCTCTCGTCGAGAGTCGAATCCCCGGCCCGGATACGCTCGAATGCTCTCGCTCCGAGCGCTCGATCCGCGACGTGCCGATCGGCGAGATCGTCGCTCCGCAAATAGGCGATGTCGTGCTCCCGGCAAGCTGCGTCCAGCGGATTGACGCCTCGCGCGAGCCGCTTAGCGAGACGAGTACCGGGACCGCAAAACTGATATCCCGGTACATGTAACTCGAACGGAAGGGCGTTTATAATTCTATTGAGCAAACCGCTACCGCCGACGACTGCCGTCGCGGCATCTTCAGTGTATCTCATACACCTCGATCGTCGACGCGCTCATCGTCATGCCATTTCGTTCTCCCGACATATGCCGCAGTCTTTAATGCACGGCGGCGGACCGTCAATGTGCGTGTCTTGCTACGGCTGATTGTGATGCTTGTGACAGAGACAATAACGCTGCACGTCCGGATCGTTCTTCAGATGTATGGACAATCTCTCCCACAATCAATCGACGAAATCGCCGTACTTGTCCAGCAGAAGCTTCTTCGGAACTGATCGACGCTGAGTCCGAGAATATCGTAATCGTTCACCAATAGAATAAACATGTCGAAGCGTCGCGCGCGCGCGTAACTTTATCGCGTCACCGTCGATCGGACACATTTAACGGCGCGATCATTTTTTCCCTCTATATATACGCTCGCGAGGGCGAATCCGCGCTCATTGCTCGCGCACGCGAGTCTGTGCACTGAGGCGCAGGTTCGCTCGCGACAACGAGAAAGAATTGCGAGAGGAGAGAGAGAGAGAGAAAAAACGATGCGTTTCGTGCGTCAACCGATCGCAATAAGAGTGTTCAACGTCGACGGTAAGACGCGTTCGATGAACGAGGGACCGCGAAAACACGGTAATCTGTTACCGACCGCAATTTGTTGCGTAATCTGCGGTCCCTCTAATTGCGGTAAAACGAACGTGCTGATAAACCTTCTGGAGACCCCGCACGGCGTGCGATTGGAGAACGTTTACTCGAAATCATTGCATCAGCCTAAATATCGAGATTTGGAGAAATTGTTAAAACCTATGCGGGATATCGGTTATTTTACGTATTCGTACAACGCCGACGTCATCCCGCCTAGCGTTGCCGAACTCGATATTCGTGTTTGACGACGTGGCCTGCGACAACAGGATGTTGTGAGAGAGTACTTCGCCATGGGGCGTCACGCAAAGGTCGATTGCTTCTATCTGTGCCAATTGTACGCTAAGATACCCAAACATCTGATACGCGACAACGCGAATCTATTGATACTCTTTAAGCAAGATGGCACTAATCTGAAACACGTGCACAGCGATCACGTGAATACCGATATGTCGTACGAGGATTTTCACGCGCTGTGTCGCGCGTGTTGGAAATACCGATACGGTTTTCTAGTGATCGACAAAGATAGCGCGCTGTGCAACGGTAGATACAGGCGAGGGTTCAACGATTACGCCGTGCCGTAGGGCGTCGCGAGCGTCGTCGTCGTCGTCGCCGAGGATGAGTCTTCCCGAGACGGAGGCGATCGTAGAGGGGAGAGAAATAAGAAAAGGCGAGACGCCGAGGAACGACGCGCGATGACGGAAGTCGACAGACGCAAGAAAGCCGCGATAGAGATAGCGAGAACGCGCGCGTCGATTCGCAGGAAGCACAGAGCGTTGAAGACCGGAAGGATGGAGAGCGATAGCGCTCTGGAGGCGGCGAAGGCGGCGGCGGCTGCGATCCCTAGAACGATCGATCCGAATAAGGTGGTTATAAAACTGGACGCTAAAACTCCTAATAAGCAACAGCCGAGGAGAGATTAGAAGAAAAAAATAGAGACAACAAGATGAGCGCCGCGAAACGAAGACTCGTGAACGAGCTGCACGCACCCGCGAGAAAGAACTTCCCCCGCCGTCGCTTCGCGTTGCGCAGATACGACGATTTGTGGCAAGCGGACGTCGTCGAGATGCGCCCTTACGCCAGACAGAACAGAGGCCACAATTACATAATCACCGTCATCGACGCTCTGAGCAAGTACGCGTGGGCGGTACCGCTCAAGAGAAAGAGCGGCGACGAGGTTGCTCGAGCCCTGTCGAGCGTGACGCACGCCTCCGGGCGCCGCCCGAGGAATCTGCAGACCGACAAAGGAAAGGAGTTCTACAACGCTGAGGTGCGAGGATTCATCGATAAACACGGAATCAATCACTACTCAACGTATTCGGTACTGAAAGCGTCGATGCTGAATCGTCGAAGTACTTCACGCTGAACGGAACGTACAAGTGGCTCGACGCGCTGCCGCGACTAATATCCGAGTACAACGATCGCAAGCATCGAACTATTGGGATGCGCCCGATCGACGTGACGCCCGCTCGAGCGTCGAGACTCCTGTCGACGGTGTACAGCCACCCGAAGATCGCCGCTCCAGGAAAATTTCGACTGAACGATACCATGCGCGTGAGCAAGTACAAGACGCTGTTCGAGAAGGGATACACGCCGAATTGGACCACGGAGATCTTCCGCGTAGCCGAGGTGCGAAGGACGAATCCCGCGACGTATCTGCTGAAGGATTCGCGCGGCGAGCCGATAGCCGGCAGATTCTACGAGCACGAGTTGCAACGAGTCTCCGATCCCGACGTGTATCTCATAGAGAGAGTGCTGCGCCGAAAGGGCGACGCGGTTCTCGTGAAGTGGCTGGGAATGGACAAGTCGCATAATTTGGATTGACAAAGCCGATATATTGTGACGAATATACGTATATTTTTTGTGTAATATTACAGACGAGAAAATACATTATGCGCATTGAAACGCGTCGCAACGAATATATATATTTGTAATATTAAAGATAAGAAAATACATCGCGCGTATTGTAACGCGTTGCAACGAACATATATATATATATATATATATATATATATATATATATGTATATATATATATATTGTGTAACATTAAAGATAATAAAATACATTACGCATATCTATAAAAAATACGTCGCATCGCGCTTAAGATCTATCCACGCCTCTCCTCACAGAGGTATCCTGTAGTGCCTCCACGGCAGAGTGTCGGTCGAATCCGGCACGACGTAGCGCTTATCGTCGTACGGACTGAGCGCGACCTTCGACTCGCGCACGGTGTACACCACGTGTAACTTGGATCTTAGGCACGACTGCTCGCGGGTCATCTCGATATCGCGTCTCAGGCAGCGCGCGTAATCGTCAGCGTTCTCGCGACGACGCTGCTCTTCACGCTCTTCTTAGTGTCGCCCCTACCCTCGACTCGCAACGTGTACATCTTCGCTCTGAGTCCGATAAACTCGAGCATGAGCGCCGTTGTTCTCGTCATTCATCAAACCGAGAACCTTCTTATTCGCGCGCGGCACGCCGGGAATAGGGATTGTCGACGGCGTAATCGCTCGTGTCGAATCTATCGATATCGCACATCATTCGCTCGTACGCGTCCTCGCACTCTATGCTATAAATGAGACTGTCCGTGTCGGTGTACAATATTTTATACTTATCGCCGTAGAGCGGTGACATGTATTCGTAGTGAAACGCGTACAGATGAATCTTGGATATATCGAGAATGGACATGCCGACGTAGATCGGTTTGTCGATCTTCGCCTCCAATTTGCGCAATTCCACGGCCATGAGATTCTCCGAGAATACGCTTCTACTGTGAAAATTCGGCTACGAGATGAGCGCCTCGGCTCCGAATCGCCTGTCCCATCAAGTCGCGAGTCGAACGTCCACACGATTGCGCACATTCTCCATGGTCTTGCCGAAGATGGCGTTGTTCATCAACTTGTACAGATTCTTCTCGAAATCGTTACTCGCGTTAGTGCGTAAGCGCGTGTTAAGTTCCACGTATCCGCGTAACCACGGCAACTGCGAGAAGCGCAGCGCGCGATGAATTCTCGTCAGATGCAGACCGTGACGAACGCACTGCTGCAGATTGCGATAGTGCGTGATGTATCGGTGCTTATCGTACAGCGTAGCTAGGAGTTTGCTCTGCCGCTTCCCTGGCGGCTTATCACGCGTGAGACAAAACGGTAGATCGGCGTCAGCGTCGTGCACGTCGGCCGAATAGTCGAGATCGACCTCGAGAATGTAGCCAACGGTCGAGTCCTCCGTCACGGACATCACATGGAGACTCTCGAGGTCGTCGACCCACTCGAATCGCTCGTACGGCAACGACTAACACATCGCCCAACCGTACAGATTGTTGATATCTAGATACATCAGATAGATCGACGGTCGCGACGGATCGTACGCGCTCATGTACTTGTTGTTAGTGCGAGCGTATCTGTTAGAACACTGACTCAGACCGCCGCGTATTCCGGGTTCTATGAACATCATCATATCGATATCGGTGAGCAACTCGAAACGGATCCCCGTGTACTTCAGCATCGCGTCCCACGTGTATCCCGGCAGCGTGAAGTAGTACGCGGAATCTAAACCGTAACTCTCCAAGCAAGCGGCGCGAAAATTTTCGAACACGTCCGCGAGCAGAAGAACGTCGGTCTTCAGATAGAGATCGCAATACTCGCCCACGTTTCGACGCTAAATCGCTTCCAGACGCGTCGCGTGCGCATAATCGCTCTCCGATACGGTATCGCCGGTCAAAGAACTGTAGAAGGACTCGCGCGGTGGGAGACGCATCTCCCGCAATCTCTCGACGCTGTCGACTCGTACAGAAACACGCCCTTGCGCGTGAGAAGCCGGAAGTCGTCGTTGGAGAAATCGCGAAACTCGCCTCGCGCGATCGTTAGTTTGCTCTCGTCGATACGACGCCAGCTTATCGAGACCGGCGCCTAAAAACTTTAACGAGTCCACGAATCATAATTTGACACATCTGGAACGCGCGGCGTTTCCCTCGTCTCCCTCCGCCACCGCGGTATCTCGAACTGTCTTCGAGAAAGCTATGTATGATTCCTTCGTCACCGGCAACAACTCGACCCTGCCGGGATACGCGTTAGCCACATCCTTGATAATGAAGTGTGCGTTGTAAACCGATAGATTGTGAAAGAATACAGGTATGACGTAGGAGTCCTTGTAATTAAAATTGCACGCGGAATGCGCCTCTGAAACGGCCGGTCAAGTGACAGTGATCGCGCACGCGAGCGTCATCGGCCTCGAACGGTCTCTCGCATGCGTAACAGCGCGACGCGTCCGCGAATATCTCCCGCTCGTCCGGCGTCAGATCCGTCATCGGTACCACGGCGTCGAGGGCGACCTTCGCGCGAAGCGCCAGATAGCGCAACTCGCGCACGAACCATGCGACGCAATCCTCACCGTGATAAGATCCGTACGCCGACGCGGCGTCGTCGAAGGAGCAACGCGTGTAATACACCACGCTGTGAACTCTGTGATGCTGAACTATCCTCGCATTCTTGGTTCTCCCGCCCTCGTCCCGTTCCTTCCTCTCCAACGCGCACTCCAGATCGGCGTACACCGCGAACGGAATTCGCTCCTTTCTCGAATGATGATCGAACTCTAACCACCTGTCGTCCTCGCCGGGAAGAACAATCGCGCAATCGTTCAGCTTGCAACAATCCTCGCTGTGCGCCGACAGCTTCTCGCTCGTGCGAAAGTAATGCATGCATCTGAGAAAATACAGAATAAACGTTAGATCGATATTTCGCTCTCATTCGTCGAGATCGAACGCTCACCGATCGCACATGTGCGTCCTGTGCTGTCGCTTGCTCAACTGCGATCCGATCAGACGAGACAGATTTCGGATACAGGCGAAATGTCCGACCGCGTTACCCTCGCGCGTCGCATCGCTCAGATACAGCAGATTGACGTGTCTCTCCCTCTTTCGATCCGTCAGACGAAGAGGGACGATGCGAATTCCGCCGCCGCCACCGCCGCCGCCGCCGCCGCCGCCGCCCTTCTCGCATCGTCTCTCTCCGACGGTGTACACGTTCACCGATATATCGTTCAGACGCTCGAACCGTCCGATTCCGTTCAGAGTCATAGATAACTTCGAGTTCTCCAGATTCAACACCTCGGAGTAACATGCGGATATCGCGAGCTTCTCTCGCAATTCTTATCGACGCAATTCTTACAGAGCGGCTACCACTGATCACGCGAAACACGCCTCGTCGTCGGATCGCACGTTGACCACCGCTCTCTTCGTCTGAATCTCTCGCGGTAGCACCCCGCCCTCATGGGATTGTACATGTTCACGTTCACCGTTAGATCGAGTATGCGCGATAGAGCCCATTCGCTGTCGCGCTCTTGAAACTCCTCCAAAGACGCGATGGTATCGCCGACAACGCGGGTATCGTACCACTCGCGCAGATCCGTCGTGGGTAGAAGGGGATAATTTCTCGTGGCAATCGTCTTAACGGCGGTTTTATTGCCCGACACGAATTCTCCGTTGAACGTCGTGTTCACCTTAACGCTGCGATATCGGCCCATGACGTCGCGCACGCGGCGGAGCACGGTGTCCCTCGCGTCCTCGAGAAATCTCAGAGGTTCGATGTAATCGAGATTTATCACCGCGCCGGTCAACACGCGTCTCTTGAAGGCTGTCTCGACCCGGCTACCGCCGTCGTCGTCCTCGCGTTTCGCGACACCCGCGCCTTCGCGTTCGAAGTGTCGCCGTAGATCGTTCCTCGCGCCGATCATTCGCAGGATTCGAACGACCAGAGAGGTCCTCGCCCCCGTAGAGATTCGGCGACTCGCGTCTAGACACCTCTCGCGCAGAGTGAGACACTCCTCGCATCGTCGCGCCCAACGCGCGATGATTATCGTCCATCGTGACGACGTCGCGCGCACTCTCGAGCACCCGGCGCTCTTCCTCGCGCATGGTCGCGTCCTCTTCTCTCCCTATGATTCGTCGTCCTCTCTCTCTCCTTCCCGCGGGGCCTTCACAGAGTCTCGCCCCGCGAATCCACCGGCAACGAAAACTTGCGACGCGTCCCGGTCACCCGCGTATCTCCGGCGTCGAATCTCGCCGCTCTTCCGCTACACACCAGGACCGTCTCGATCCACAGCTCCTCGCGCGCGTCTCGAAGACCGATCGCTCGCCTCGTCGAATAGGTCGCGACGCTCCACGCGATCCTCTCCTTCAACACTCGGACGTAGCGATCGATCGGCGGATCAACGCGCACCTCGCTCATGACATCTCACGCCTCAAGCGTATCAAATCGACGCCGCAGAATATTCTCCGGCGGAACGGGTACTCGCGACCGCTGTCCTCGCGATTGTACGTGTATCGCAGAATCCTACCCGCGTTATCCTCGGGCACGCGGATCTCGCAGCGCGCGAACGGCAAAAAATATCGAACTTCCGGTTGGGGATAATCGAACGAGTGGTATTTCCAATCCTCCGAATACGGATAATCCTTCGGGTACTTCGACTTCGGATACTTCGCGTTAAACCACCTGCCTAGTTTAACGTTGTAAACAAAGGCTCTGTGACTCTCAGCCAGAGCCGTCTCGATCCAGGTGATACGTCGCGACGTTCCATCGCGCGCTCTCCTTCAACTCGACGTCGTAATCGCCTATCGGACGCTCCAACTTTTCTTCCTCTTCCGCCGCCCTACCGTCGACGGTAGAGACGACTCTAGCGGAACTCGCGCCGCTCATACGCGCGCCTCGTCGTTTGCGAACTTATCTTGCCGAGAAACGATTGGATAAATCAATCGCGTCGAATCGCGACGATCCGCGAGGCGTATGTGCACTTCGAAACGACCGTCGCGTCTTTATACTCGCTCGTTCGAGCGACGACGACGTCGCGCGAGCGGGAAGAAATTTTTCCGCGGTTGCGCGGTTTTTCCATTTGGAAACGGCGAATTCATCGAAATACCGCATTTGACCGGATTCGGCGCGCGTTATCGCGCGCGTCTCTCGCCGCTGCGCGTTCGAGAGGAAGGAACGGCGACGGAAGCGTTGTCGCGATTCTCGCTCTCGTCTTAGCGCGACGTGTTCGAGAGGAAGGAACGGCGACGGAAGCGTCGCCGCGAATATCCCTCGCGCGCGCGCGAATAAATCCGAGCGGGATCCCGCTCCTCTCCCGTTATCGCGCTTGAAAGGAGAAATAAGCGACGAGTCCGAGAACAGGAACGCGCTAAGACGCGATATCGCGCTAAGACGCGATATCGCGTGCGCGTGCCCTCGTCCGATCGATACGCTCTCCGTCGATCTACGAGAACGAAGGATCGACGACCTCCGTCGACGAGAGACGCCTCTACCCGCGACGTGTTCTCCCGATACATCGTACGCTCGTTTATGAAATACGCGCACATTTAGGTTAAAATTCGAGCGGCGCGCTCGCGCGCGGGGAACTCGCATCCGTCTACGACGAGACGAGACGAGAAACACCGCCGCGCTCCGCGTGCTCTTCCGATACATCGCGCGCCTTTTTATAAACGGAAAGAAAAATATTCGAATTTAAATTCGAGCGACGCCTAAGACGCGATGAAAACGTCCGAGATCGCTTATCGTTCTCTCCTCGGCGCGTCGAAACGACGCGAGCCGGCGGAGGCGCATATATATTATATAAATCGTATGTTATATAAATCGTATATTATATCTCTTTCAGGCTTACGTCGAATACATCCGCTCTATTATTAACGTTGACTGTTCGAAATTAAAATCAATCATTTCGAGTTCAGAAATCGCATAGCGGAACTCGCATATTCTCGCTAATAAATATTCGAATATTTATTATATTTAAAATTAACGAGCGTCGAGAAAGTTCTCGAAATCTTTGTTTATCGAGAAAAAACTCGAACACTCGAGCTATCTCATTTTTTTTTCCGTCAGAAAAAGACGCTCGTTATTGCCGCGGACAATAACATTGTCAATCGCCGTTAAGATTTGCGCCGCTCATGGGCATGCGCGCCCATGCGTCACGATCAGCTGATCACCAATCAGTTGATCTTAAAAGATCGCGCGCATGAAAAATAAATTGTTTATGACATGAGACGTCATTATCGGCCAATGACACACGTCGCAATCGTGTCACCGCTAAAATCTTAAATTAATTGGTCCACGTTGACGCGGGCCAAAAATTCCGAGCACTTTATAACGGGCACCGCGCGTGGACCAGCTCAAGTCTCGTACTTATCGCTGCTCGCAGTACTTTAACCGCTTTGAAAACCGCTTGTAAAACCGCTAACATATCAACCGCTTTCTCATTTGGACTTTCTCTTTATCTCATCGGCTTCTGCAATTTTTGTTAATATATTTCATTGTATTAATCTGTTATATCGTGTGGTGTTTAAAATAAAAGTCAAAATCAAAAAAAAGGAATTACGTGTCGTGTGAAGTTTTTTTGTGTCAAATACTCTGTTCGCGGCTATCCGTCTGCCGCGTCTTCAAACCTCGCGCTGTCGCAGCAATCCGCGCTCACTCGCGAACATTGACTTTATCTCTATCTCGCGCGTCGAGCCGGCGGAGGCGCCCGCGGTCGCCTGTCGCGTGCGACGCGCTCGACGGGGCGATCGCCGCTTATCGCGCGCGCCTAGCGCGCCGCGTCCAGAGACGCTCCCGACGCGCCGTATCCAGGGACGCGCGCGCCGTAACTAGGGACGCGCGCCGTAACAGGGATGCGCGCGCTCTCTCTCCCTCTCCCTCGCTCTCGCGCTCTTTCCCTCTCCCTCGCTCTCGCGCCGAACCCCTCTCCCGCCCGCTCCTCCTTGCCACGCCACTCCCTCCGCGTAACGTCACGACTCTCCGTTTACCTACCCGACGGCGAACGGCTTCCCTCACCCTACCTACCCCCCCTGCTCACCCGCGCCGCCGTCACCCTGCCCCTCAGATATCATTCTATCTCTCTCGCTCTTACAAACCTCTCTCTCGCACTCGTGGAAAAAGTGAGTTAGAACCGACCTATTCTCCTTACTAAAAGGTTACCGGATCTAATGAAGGATGAAAACAACGGTGTCATAATGACCGAATTGGTCGGACTCAGGCAAAGATGTACGCGTTACGAGTGAATGGAAAAAAGGATACGAAGAAAGTTAAAGGCGTCAAGAGCAACGTTGTCGCGAGAATGATAACGTTCGACGATTACACGCGGTGCTTGAACGAAAAGATTGAAATGACGCGTCAGCAGTCGTGTATACGATATAAATTACACCAAGTATACACGATCCGCGAGACGAAAATTGCTCTCAGTCCGTACGACGACCAGCGATATATCGTACCCGATACCACCGATACGCTACCGTGGGGACATTATCGGATACTGTTGTAAACAAATGTATATTTTGTTTATTGTATATTTTATATATATTTTATATATTTTATATTATATATTTTTATATTTATATATTTATATTTATAATTTAATAAATTTTTTTTTTACAATTTTATATATTTTGTTTTAATAAATGTTTACAATACATTATTTTTATGAATCCAAGAGTTGTATGATTTATCCATTCCCAACCATTTCACGTAAACCTCGTCACCCCTTTTTTGTAAAATTTTTTCCACGAGATATACGTCGGGATTGGTAACGCGTTGTAACTCGTATTCGTAGAATCCTCCAGCGACGGGATTTCCCCGCGAATCTTCGAGTATGAATGTCACGGGATTAGTTTTCTGCACCTCGATAATCTTAAAAATTTCGGTCGTCCAATTTGGTGTGAAATCTTTTTCAAAGATGGTCTTGTATTTGCTCACGCGTATCGAATCGCCTACTTCAAATTTTGTCGAAGCTGCAATTTTTACGTTGCTGTACACTGTATTTAAAAGTTTTTCGGCGATCGTCGGAGTGACGTCGACAGATCTACCGATGGTGCGATGTTTTCGCGTATTGTACTCTGCAACGAGTCGAGATAGCTCGTCGATCCATTTGTAATTTCCATTCAATGTAAACATTTTCCGCATATTGTTTTTTAAAGTACGATTGAATCGTTCCACGACCGAGGCTTTCATAACGGAATATGTCGAGTAATGTTGTGTTTCTTCATGAGTTTCTGCACACTCGAGTTGTAAAATTCTTTTCCTCTGTCGGTTTGAAAATTTTTCGGACATCTTTCGTCTCCAATAATCTTTGCGATTGTTTCGGACATTTTGTTTCCGCTCTTGCTCTTGGGCGGTACGGGCCCACGCATACCTGCTCAATATATCAATAACTGTGAGTATGTATTTATGACCTTTGTTGCATACGAACGCATGTCGACTACGTCCGCCTGCCACAGATCGTCGTATCCGCGTACAGTGACGCGTCTTCGTGGAAAATTTCTTCTCGCCGGAGCATGTAATTCCTCGACTATAACCAATTCGTTGGGATCGTTCCAATGCACGTAATCGATCATGTTGTCGCTTAGCGTCATAGTGCGCGGCGCGTCTATACCTCTTCCCACCTCTCTATCGGGGAATAATGGCGTAATTATATATTTATACTTGTATCCTTTATTAGTTTTAATAGGATTATTAACTTTGTTGTCACGCTTATGCGCATTTGTTATATTTAATATACTTTGATATTTATACAAATCGTCTCGAGTATATTTTTTATTGGGAAATTTTTTAAAAATCAAATCGTAGATACTTTCGGTTCCCTTATAATTTATTCCATCGATAATTATATTATCTTCCTTGTCCACATCGAAACATTTATAACCGAGCATCATTTCTTCGTTGGTAAATTTAACACCGTAGATGTAATCCATGCTCTTATTTTTATCAAAACTCATAATATCGCCTATATATTTTTGCGCCAGTGGACCTAAATGCTCTCGGAACGTTTTCTGACCTTCGGACGTTTCTAATTCGTGTTGGATCGATGTTACAAACGAATCGGGCGTGGTCTCGTAAATTTCTTCGACGGACGTGGATGGTATTGTTTAATGCGATTGTACTTTTATCGGAGTAGAAACAGTAGCCATATTAGAAAATTGCTTCCTTCGCTTTGATCGATTTGGTGTCGAATATATCGGTGAATCATTTATCGATATATTTGTCCGTGTTCGCTTTATTTCTTGCTTTGGCTCTTTTATTTTTTCCTCGTGCTTCTCTCCAAACGTCAAACTCAACGGTTCGATTTTCGACGCATCAGATTCCACAGTATTTTCGATAAGCTGTTTTAAAGGCTCGGTAATTGGCTTAAATTGTCTTTCCAATATGATATCTTCCTCCATTTTAACCAGTTTTAAAAGCGCGATATTTTTTGCGAATCGATTCGCTTGTTTTTGCAATCTCTGTCGCAATCTTTTTACGATCACCGTTCATGATACTCGACCGATGTGTCGATGACGACTGATCTCTTTACGGTATCGCGAAATCATTAAATCCTCTTCTATATCATCCATTGATCAACGTACTATCTTTATCAATGACTACGAAGCCATATTTGCGTTGCCAACATTTCTGACACAGAAATCATCGTAAGACATGTTGGTATTCACGTGATCGTTGTACACGTGTTTCAAGTTTGTTCCGTCCTGTTTAAACAAGATCAGCAGGTTCGCGTTGTCGCGTATAAGATGCTTAGGTATCTTGGCGTACATCTGACAAAGATAGAAACAGTCAACGCTCGAGTGTCGACCCATTGCAAAGTACTCTCTTATCGCATCTTGCTTGTCGCACGCCACGTCATCAAAGATAAAGATGGAATTCGAAAGCGCTTCGCTCGGTGGAATGACGTCGCTGTTATTAGAGAATATAAAATAACCAATTCCATCTATAGGTACTAGTAAATTTTCCAAGTATTTGTATTTCGACTGTTGAAGCGATTTCGAGTATACATACACGTTCTCGAAACGTACACCATGCGGACTTTCTATCAAACTAATCAACACGTTTGTTTTACCACAGTTTGAAGAGCCACAAACGATACCGCGTATAGTAGTCAGCAGCATGTTTCCATGCTTGCGTACTTTTTTCTCCGATATTAATTTATCATCGAAATTTGATACTTTGATTACTCGCGCTTGTCGCACGAACCGCATGTTTTCTCTTTCGAATCAATTTTGCGAATGAACGATCACGAGGGGGAGATCTATTTATAGAAGTGTCTCGACTCGAAACCGCTCAATATCAAAAATGTTTCTCCTTCCGTCGGATGAGAGAGACATTCTTCGGCTTACCGCCGAACAACTGCAGTATATCCCAAAGATTCTTTTACTGCAAAATTTCGGTGATTACGTGGAACGATTGTGGGACAAGCTTCCAGAATATATAAAGGCTGATTCGGAGGTTCGACAATATCGTTCGTGCATGAGACGTTACAACCAGCCGTGGCAACATATACACATTGACGGTCCGCCACCGTTGATAAAAGATTGCTACGAATGTCAGCGAGAATCGTAAGAGGCAGCGGTCTCTTAAATCGTGCGATAAACGCGCTTCCCATCGAATTACATATTCCCGGTTATCAGTTTTGCGGGCCGGGAACTCGATTAGAGAAACGATTGGCTAGAGGCGATCGAGGTATCAATCCATTGGACGTATCGCAAACACGAGATTGCTTACGCGCGAAGCAATGACCTCAACCAACGTCACAGCGCGGATCGCATACTAGCTGCAAGAGCACGAGAACGCATTACCGCGAGGGATTCGACTCTCGGTGAAAGAGCAGCCGCTACGACTGTTTGGGCGGCAATGAAGGCAAAGACAAAACTCAGCATGGGGATGAAAAAGCCATCGACAACAAAGAGAAAAAGAGAAGAAAAAGAGAAAGAGAGGAAAAAGAGAAAGAGAAGAAAAAGAGAAAGAGAGGAAAAAACGAATACTTCCAGTAGCGAAACGCGGTGGTATTTTACCATTTTTACCATTGTTGGGAGTTGTCGGTTCTTTGGCCGGCGCACAATGGTCCGAATGTACAATTTTCTGTTCAAAATATAGCTACAGGTCGTATTTCTTAACCGATTTTAATGTGTCTTTAACAGAAATACTCGAAAATAAATTCTGAAAAGAACTGTTGAAATTGATTTTTAAATTTTTTTGTTTGTGCAAAAATATTTACATAAATAAAGGAAAAATTCGCAATTTTCCACTAAATAATTTTTTATCTGGCTACAAGCTACTTTAATAATCTCGTTATCGATGAAAATGAATACTATACCATCGTAAGAGAAGAAATAATAAAATTAAATAAATATTTAGCTTTTATAAACAAATTATTTAAACAAATTATGGATTTCTGCGCTTTTTCACACAAATAATTAGTTTATTAGTTTAATTGATCCAAAATTACTATTATAATGATAATTTCTTACTAAACTTTATTGTAAACTAACAATTTCTATTGTTATAAACAATAAAATAAATAAATAGTGTTTTAAAAATGAGCCATTAATTTACCAAATTTAGAATACTTTTCTATGAGGAAATTATAAAGAATCTTCTTAGAAGTCTTAAAAAAAGTTTATTATGTATGATTAATAGAGATGTACTATTAATCAAATATTTATAGTGAAATATCAATATTTTTAGCGAAGCCAAAGTATCAAGAAGGATATAATGAACAAAATCAAAGCTTAAAATCAAAGCTTAAAATCAAAGCTTAAAATCAAAGCTAAGGAGCATAAAAGCAAAAAATTCAATGCATGGTGCACGGTCTAGCACGTGAGAGAAAAAGCGTCCCGTCTAGTACTGGTTGTGGCCACTAGATGTCGATTCTCACAAAATCATTCTCGCAAGTGAAATGAGTTTCAGATAGTTTCAAAAGTAAGAAGAAAGCTACGGAGAATTTCTATTGGATTTTTATGCTTTTATGCTACTTAGTACTTTTGATTTCGAGAGTTTTGTTTCGCAAGTATCGCTGAAAATATTGATTTTATTGATATTTGATTAATAGTATATTTATGTTAATCATACATAATGGACCTTTTTAAGGTTTCTAAGAGAATTCTTTGTGATTTCCTCATAGAAAACCATTCTGATTTAGGTAAGTTAGTGACTCATTTGCAAAATAAGTACACTCTTAATGCTGAGCAAATCAAAATAGTCAGTAACGCTTTAAATCAATACTTTTTCAGTACTTTCCAAAAAAAGTGGAAGAAGTCAACGTACGTAAAAAGCAAATTTGAAGAACACTTCGAAAAATGGTTAAACTCAGATTTTGTTGTACATTTTTTTGAGAAAAACTCATACTGGAAGAAAGCCTTCTTGGAGTTTCAAGAGCTTTCTGTTTCAACAAAGAGACGAAGATTGATTTCAATCGAAGAAAACCATTCAAATACTAAAATTCAGGAAGCATTTTTTCGAATGCTACGAACAAACGGAAAATGGAAATATTATAAAGACAATTTTAATAAGAAATGACGAAGAGTCTAAAAACTTAGAAAATTGTGATGAACAATTACAAACTCCGTACTCTGCGGAAGAAGCTTTAGCTTTGATAGAAGACGTTAAATTGTCCAAGTATCAATATGAAGTTGTTCGAATGCAAGCTAAAAAAAGAAATGTTGATATTTATCCCGCGTATAATAAAATATTAGAGGCAAAAAAAGAATGCTATCCCTCACAGATATTAACGTCGGAAGTAGAAGCGCATATAAATCTTCAATCTTTGATTGATCACACAATACTGCGACGTTTTAAAGATCCCAATTTATGTCTTCCTGATATTGACAACAATGTAAAAATTTGTGATTTAGATTTTACTATCAAATATGGTTGCTAGTTATAGAATATCTAATCAAGGACGATATAATCAAAAACTACCGGGTGTAAATTCTACTGACGAAACTGTTTTTACTGTCTCTATGGTACCACTTTGCTTAAAAGAGCGTAATAAATCCACAATTGTTTGGAACAATCCTCATCCCGCATCACCTAGACGTTGCATACCAATTGTTTTTATATTTGCAAAAGAAACAAAGGACAGAACAAAACAAGAAATGCAGCTAATTAAAAATCAAATAGAGAAATTGCAACCAATAAAACTTACTATTTCTGATATCACGTTCATAGTTCATGTAAACATGCATTTAACTATGGTAGACGGTAAAGTCTGTCAAGCACTGAGTGATACTCCCTCATCTGCAAGTTGTTATATTTGTGGTGCAAAGCCTACTGAAATGAATCAACTTGAGCGTGTTAAAGAAAAAAGAGATAATACCTCCCATTATGAATTCGGTCTTTCAACACTACATATGTGGATAAGATGTATGGAGTGTATTTTGCACATTGATTATCGATTAGATTTTTGCAAACGATCTGCAGTAACTGATGAGCAAAAACGAATGAAAAATGAAGCTAAAGAAAGAATTTGCACAGAATTTAGGGAAGAACTAGGTCTACTAATAGATATACCAAATCAAGGAACTGGAAATACCAATAGCGGAAACACTGCCCGAAGATTTTTTTCAGATCCTGATTTAGCTTCTAAAATAACAAAAGTAAATGCTGAACTTATCAAAAGATACCTTTTTAAGAATGGTAGCAAGTAACACAAAAATACCAATAGAATTTTGAGAAGTTTGCCTTTGAGACTGCAGAACTGTATGTCAAGCTTTATCCTTGGTTCTTTATGCCTCCAACAGTCCATAAAGTACTCTTGCACGGAGGAAAGATAATGCAACATTTCTTACTTCCAATCGGTCAATATTCAGAAGAAGCTGCTGAAGCACGCAACAAAGATTTCAAGCGCTTCCGAGAATTTCATACCCGAAAGTATTCTCGACTAGCTTCAAATGAAGATTTGATTCACAAATTACTAGTGTCTTCTGATCTTTACATTGCTTCCTTAAGGCAACAATGGACAAAGCCAGAAGATAAGATTGATGATGAAATCATAAAATTAATTCAGCAATATCAAATAAAAGATGATTAAATTAGCTGAAGCGGAAATGTCTAAAAAAACATTTCCTGTCGAAGGAATGATTTATAAAATTATTTACAAGATAATACATATGCACATACAAACCCGCGCATGCGCGTTAATCATAACATAACCATTTCGACTATATTTTTATTGTTTTTGTTATTAACAACAATTTACTTTGTTAACATCATCTAATATTAATTTGCTCATAATTCCACGTATTATATTCAAATATAAAAAGAATCTAAACAAAAATCACTATTTATTTATTTTATTACTTATAACAATAGAAATTGTTAGTTTACAATAAAGTTTAGTAAGAAATTATCATTATAATAGTAATTTTGGATCAATTAAACTAATAAACTAATTATTTGTGTGAAAAAGCGCAGAAATCCATAATTTATAAAAGCTAAATGTTTATTTAATTTTATTATTTCTTCTCTTACGATGGTATAGTATTCATTTTCATCGATAACGAGGTTATTAAAGTAGCTTGTAGCCAGATAAAAAATTATTTAGTGGAAAATTGCGAATTTTTCCTTTATTTATGTAAATATTTTTGCACAAACAAAAAAATTTAAAAATCAACCTCGACAGTTCTTTTCAGAATTTATTTTCGAGTATTTGTGTTAAAGACACATTAAAATCGGTTAAGAAATACGACCTGTAGCCTATTTTGAACAGAAAATTGTACATTCGCATCACTGTGCGGCGGTGCGGCAGAAATCGCAAAGGCGGTAAACAATAGCAAGGCGGCGCAACGTCAGCTGGAAGAGATGCAGCGTCACAATCGCGCTATGGAAGGTCGCGGACTTTATCTCGCTCCGTACAAGCGTGGACAGGGATTCTCAACAAAGTCTAAGAGAAAAAAAAAACATTGAAAATGCCTACGGGTGCGACAACTAACGTGCAATTGGAACAATTTGCGAAACGTATGCGCATACCTTTCTTTAGAGGTGTTTTTATGCGCAATAATTTATCGATAAGCGGTGTATGACGAAACGAGAGCGGTATCGTCAATTTGGATGACGTTGATGGCCCTGGTACTCATTGGGTAGCGTACGCAAAGAGGGGTGATCGTGTCGTATATTTCGATAGTTTTCGAAATCTTCGACCACCCAAGGAACTTGTGCGATATTTCGGACGAGTGAAAATTGAATACAATTATACATCTTATCAAAGTTATAATCAGAGTATCTGTCGACAGTTATGTTTAAAATTTCTTCAAACGATCAATTTAAAGCCTGACAATCCATCGTCACGACTCAGTATTCGTTCGACATGTCACTGACACTTACGTTGACTGGCAGAAGCAGCGTTCTCGCTGTAAGCTATTTCCCCGCTATAGATTTGACCGATGCCGATTACGAGCTCGGATTAACGGATTTTGAAACTTATCATACGATTCCGAACGTAAATTTTTCGAATAATAAATTTTATTTTGGCAACGACGACAAGGAAATTACGATTCCCGAAGGATCGTACGAATTGCATGGCATAAATGACTATCTCAAACGCGCAATTTTGCGAGATGAACACCTTTCCAGAGATGTTAAAAAGGATTATGATGAGGAATATCCAATAGCGCTTCGCGCCAATCACAGAACGCTAAAGAGCGAAATCAAATGCGCTTACAGAATAAATTTTACCAAACCTGACAATGTAGGATCCTTGCTTGGATTCTCGTCGAATCGTATATTGCAACCTCAAAAGTGGTATGAATCGGATGAACCTGTTAATATTATAAACGTAAATATTATTCGTATAGAATGCAACGTGACTACTGGTGTGTACAGCAACGGCATGCGTGTACACAGGATACATGAATTTTCACCGAGCGTACCGCCAGGATATAAGATATCGGAAACGCCGGCACAGATCATTTATCTACCGATCGTCGTACGGAGCATTACGGATTTAACGATACGTATTGTGGATCAAAGAGGTCGATTGCTCGATTTTCGAGGAGAGGAAATTACCGTAAGATTGCATATACGGCGGCGACAAATATAGTATGCTCATGCTGAACAAAACGGAGCACGCGAGAGAAAATACTATTGCAGTAAGGCGAGCGATATCGGGTGACAATAAGATAGCCGTTAAAAAGAAGCTGAGCGCGTTGAATCGCGAATTTTTGAAATCATTGGGATTTATCATACGAAAAGAATGATATTTTGAATATCGGAGGTGAACCAGTCTTTGACGATCGCATCGTCAAGATTGAGACTCATACGTACAATCCGTACGCCAATACGACGCTTGGATACAGTGACGAGATACGAATACCTATACAACATCAGGATTCGTACACGTTACCGTTCGAAAGCTTTCTTTACATCGAGGGAAGATTAATGTGCGTAATGTCCGTAAAGCGAATGATGAAATGAAAGTTGTATTGGGAAACAATTGCGTCGCATTCATGTTTGATGAGCTTCGATACGAACTCGACGGAGTAGAGATTGATCGCAACAGAAATGTTGGAATAACATCGCTCAAAAATTATGTCTCTCTAACACACCGGAAAAGTATAAACTTGAAGAACGCTGCGTGGGATTTGACGTACGGTGACAAAAATTATTTCAACTTTTGCGTGCTGCTCAACATGTTGCTGGGATTTTGCGAAGATTATAAACGCGTTGTGATTAACGCTCGTCACAAATTGATTTTGATACGTTTGCGCAACGATAATAATTGTCTATTCAGATATCCGTCGTCGGAAGCTGAGATTGAATTACTCAAGATACAGTGGCGTATGCCTCATGTAATATTGAACAAGATTAATAAATTATCAATGATGCGAATGTTGGAAAGCGGACGATACTTGAACATGAGTTTCCGATCTTGGGATCTATACGAATTTCCTCTGCTACATAGCACGACCAAACATTCGTGGACCGTGAAAGCCGCTTCCCAGCTGGAGAAACCATGATACGTGATCTTTGCACTGCAAACTGGTAAAAAGAATTCAGTGTCACAAGATGTTACATTGTTCGATGACTGCAAATTGACCAACGTTAAACTCTATTTAAACTCGGAATTTTATCCCTACGATTTAAATTTAGATTTTGAAAAAAATAGATTTGCCGTCTTATTCGACATGTACTCTCGTTTTCGCAAATCTTATTACGGATGCGATAATAGCACCGCGCTATTAACCATTCCAAAGTTTCTACATTGCGATCCTCTAGCGGTCATTGATTGCTCGCGACAAAACGAGTCTGTCAAAACTGCTATCGTGGACGTGAGAATAGAGTTTGAGTGCAGAGAAAATATACCAGCGAATACTACTGCCTATTGTCTCATCTTGCACGATCGGGTTGTCGAATATAATCCATTGACTAATGTAGTCCGCAAAATTACATAGGTCAGCAAATATCCCCTCCATTTCACATGAAGAAAAATATAAAAGATTGAGATGTTTGACGATCGACATCAGTCTGCGATCGGATCTTGTCATCATGACTGCACCAACATTTGTGGATCTGCAAGGATTTATCGTTAGGAAAAATTTTGTCGTGAAGGAAGCTGCCATTTTGAGAAAAGGATATATAACATTCTTTCTCATTACATTTTTACATGTCCGGTACCATGGCATACGCTCACAAAATCTGAGAGATGTCAGGTTTTATGGCTGATTAAAAACCACCATGGATTATCGTGGAATGATGGACACGTTTCATATTGGAAATCGAAACATTTAATCACAACGACGGTGATGGGTGCAACGGAAGAGGATGATGCGTCACCTCTAGTGTTAAAGGACACGAAAAACGACTAGCCGATATACTGGACAATGATGCGAGAAACGATGTAATTATTGAAACTTTGGATGCAGACTATGAGGATGTAGCTTCTTTAAATAATTTAGATGTTAAGAATACTATGCGTTGTGAAAATCATGTAAAAAATTGCGCTTTACAAAATGTATTTAAGATTTATAATTGGTGGTTGAAACATCATGATGATGATTCTTCGAATCCATATTTATAATAAATTGATGATGCGATATATTTTTATCGTCTTTCTTATTCTCTCCATTCCTTCCTCATCCCTATCTATGTACGTGCACAGTATCGTGTTTCCGTACGTGACACAGCTGCCACATATATTGTATTCGATACTATTGTATTCGATACTACATTGTGATACATTGTAATACGTTTAAATATTTGTTCGATAATTGAATATAATTTTGCGTTTGATTTTCGTTCGACGACCGTTCATTTCCATTCGTTTCCGTTCGACGGTCGTTCATTTCTGTTCGATGTCCGTTTGATGATCGTTCGATGACTGTTCGACGGTCGTTTATTTCCGTTCGACAACCGTTCAATTATCGTTCGATAACCGTTCAATTACCGTTCGTTTCCGTTCGATGACCGTTTAATTACCGTTCATTTCCGTTCGATGGGGAGTTTATTTCCGTTCGTTTCCGTTCGATGGTCGTTCGTTTCCGTTCAATTATCGTTCGTTTCCGTTTGACAACCGTTTGATAGCCGTTCAACGGGTGTTTATTTCCGTTCAACGATCGTTCGTTTCCATTCGATGACTATTCATTTCCGTTCAATTACCGTTCGTTTCCGTTTGACGACCGTTTGATAGCCGTTCAACGGGTATTCATTTTCTTTCGACGACCGTTCATTTCCGTTCGTTTCCGTTTGATGACCGTTCGATAATCGTTCAATTACCGTTCGTTTTCATTCGATGACCGTTCAACAATCGTTTATTTCCGTTCGACGGGCGTTCATTTCCGTTCGATGGCCGTTCAATTACTGTTTATTTCCGTTCGACGGGGCGTTTAATTCCGTTCGATGATCGTTTGATAGCCATTCGACTGTTACGTCCAGGGGAATCCACGATTCTTTTCTTTCCCGTATCCGGTGCACACGTGCACGATTTCCAGAGCCGATAATAATAGCTAAATTAAAGCAGGATTCTCAGTACATGCCCTAAAATAACAATCAGATATTAACGGGCAATAAAAGTAGCATCCGGCTAAATAAAGCGGGATTCAGTCAAACAAATTTGATATTTTCTTAAAACTCATAAAATCAAAAAAATAAAGGAAACTAATCATAAAACGCGAGTGATCGGATATCGGATGTTACGATTCTTTTCTTTCCCGTATCCGGTGCACACGTATTCTAGAGCCGATAATAATAGCTAGATTAAAGCGGGATGCTCAGTACATGTCCTAAAATAACAATCGGATGTTAATGGGCTATAAAGGTAGCATCCGGTTACATAAAGCGGCATTCAGTCAAACAAATTCGATATTTTCTTAAAAACTCATAAAATCAAAAAATAAAGGAAACTAATCATAAAACGTGAGTGACCAAATATCGCAAGAGGGTAGTAACAGTCATCCCTTGTGCGATACTGAGAATCCTAAATCCCCCGTTTTGGAAGATGCTCTCCTATTCGCGAACGAACGTAATAAAATCCTGATTTGCTACATTTGTTCTAAAATGCTCATAAGTAGGGGCAGAGAGGAGACCATGGAAATCTAACAAAGATTTCTATTCGTCAACCTCCCTTATTCCTCACGCTAGGAGAGGGTAATCCAAAACGATATATAAGCGCGAACTTCGAACAACATTCGTTCAGTCAGAAATTCATTCATTGACTCACGCGTTCATATACGCACTCAAAAGTTTCGAGACATATCAACCTTCATATCGAGTCAGTGCAAAAAAAAACCTACATCAAGGGGGTCCAGCAGCAACCACCCTCTTCAACAACTATCAATTCAGCTAATATCTCGCCATCCTCAACGCCAAGGGGGTCCAGCGATAATTCGTATCGATTTGTCCACGGTTTTTCAAATAGTAAGTCTTTTCTTTTTATCTTCAAAGTCCCTCCCCCTCCCCCGTCTACTTCCTTTACTTATAATAATCGTTTCCCTAGTGGAACCCACGAGAAAATCCGCTAGAGCCCACGCTAAGCGATTTCGATACCGCCGTAATCGACATACCCGCCGACTGCTGGCTCGGGCTGCGGCCGACTCTTCATTCGCACTAGATTTAAGTCAAATTAACACCTCCCTATCTCCCTATTACGCGGATCTTTTTAAATAATTTTCAAGGAGACACGCGAGACTCCTCACATCCGCCCCCTCCCACTCCTTCCCCTAACTACCTCCCCGTACCTGTCTCCGGGAACTCTTCCTCCAAGCTATTCCCAAGTGTATGACACACAACCTGATTTTCCACAGTTATCACCTTCTCCTTCTCCACCCCACTCGCCAGTCCCAGATCCTCATCTCTTGTCTCCTCCTCCTCTTCCTCTCCCTGTTTACTCCGACATCGATCTTAGTGATCGGATCCTCTCCGAAATTCTCAGCTTGACTTACCCTCTGTACTTTCACCCCATCCTCCCGGGTCAATTCACCTTGGGCCCTGGCCTTATTCATATTCCAACTCTCAAGGCCTCTCTCCGCACCGCTCCTTCCAACATTCCCATACCTTGCTTTACTCCCTTCACCAGATACCCCATCGCTATTCCCGTAGAATTCTTCAGGGAAAGATATCCTCCAGATTCCGACCAACCTCACCCCGTCTCACATACACACACAATCACGCTTAATGTACCCACAAACATACAAACAATCACACTTAATATTGTGCTAGAGTAATAACTAAATAAAATGTTTATGTAAATTTTATCTTTTTGTAATGTACAATAAATTTAATTAATTTTATTTCTTTTAACTTCAACTTAATCAATTCCCCCCCTCGTTACCCACGCTCCTGAATCGCACTTGGTCCCGTCCCGGATAAAAAGGATTAAGTTCCTTTACCGAAAAGGGGACCGACGAGCGGGCATTTGGACCAGAAATAGCGTAAAATCGACTCTTGTGGTCGTTGACCTATCTTTGGCTCACCCGCAAGCTCGCTCGACCCGAGACACTTGCCCTTAAGGCACCTGTTCTCGGGATACACGTGTTACGCCCTTCCTTCGGCCCATCCTTCCTCGGGCCTGGACGTAACACGACATTATTGCTATTATTATTATATTATATTCATACACACACACACATTTTAAATAAATTTTATATTTTAATTTTAAAAAATGTGATTATTTACGCGCCTCTTCTTGCGTTCCCATCCCTGCGTCTCTCTCGCGCTAGTTATAAGTATCGCGAATTATAAATATCGTTCTCTCTCTTGTGCGTTAATCTTAAGTCTCATTTTCTTCGGCACGTGTCATTGTTCTTTCGCGCTATCTCTTTCTCTCGCGATTAGAATAAGTAATCTCTCTCTCGCGTTATGACACAGAAAAAAAATATATAACAGATTTTAAAATAAATATATATTTGTAATTGTAAAAAAAAAACTAATTATTTACACGTCTCTCCTTGCGTCCCCATCTTTACATCTCTCTTGCGCTAATTGTAAGTCTCGCGGTATTGTTCTCTCTCTCGCACGCGCTAGTTGTAAGTCTCGCGGTATTGTTCTCTCTCTCGCACGCGTTGTCTTTGCGCTGTCGTTCTCTCTCTTTCTTTTGATATACTCGTTGCTCACTTACCTTTGCGTCGTCCTTCTTGCACCACCGTCTTCTTTCCGCTGATCCCCTTTCACTGCGCGGACCTCCTCGTCCATCGTTCGCGCCGCGAGTCTCCCTTCACCTCGCCGACCCCTCGTCCATCGCTCGCGCCGCGGGTCCCCCTTCATCTCGCGCACCCCCTCGTCCATCGGTCGCGCCGCTGATCCCCCTTCACTGCGCGGACCCCCTCGTCCATCGATCGCGCCGCGGATCCCCCTTCATTGCGGGGACCCCTTCGTCCATCACTCGCGCCGCGGATTCCCCTTCCCCGTGCGTGACGTCACCCACCGCGCGCCGCAATTCCTTCTTCCTCGCGCATGGCGTCACTCCCCTCGCACCGCGGTTTCCCTCGCGCCTCACTCCTCCTGAGAGGACCTGGGTTAGAACTGACATAGTCTTACTACTTAGTAGCAACAAATAGGAGGGTGTGGGTGAATGGAAAGGCATGGAGTTGGGATGTGGAAAGGGACAAATGGATTGAGAAGACAGGAGAAAAGAGGAGGAGAGTGAGAATTAGGAGTGAAGAGGGTAGAAGAGGGGATAGAGTTAGAGGATAGGTGAGGAAGGATAGAAGGATAGAGGGGTAGAAAGAAAAGGGAGATGGAAAGGTAGGGATGAGGGAGAGTATAAGAATGGAGGTGGAGGATAGGATAGGGGAGAAGAGGGAGAAAAAGGAATTAGATGGAGATGGAGGAGGTCGAGAGGAAAAGAGAGGAGAGGATTAACTACGCACGGTTTGATTGTCTTTTACAGTGATCTGGCGAGTAGGAAGGACTGAAAAGGAAAAGAGGTAAAACAGGAGGACTGGAAGAAAAACAGGAAGGAAGAGGGAGAAGAAGAACAGGCGCAGGAGGGAAAGGAAAGAAGAAGAGGAGATAGGACGGAGGACGGCCAGGAAGAGAAGATAGGAGGAGAAAGAGGAGGATCGAGGAATAGAAAAGGGGGAAGGGCCGGTTGAGAGGGGAGGGGAGGTCCGAAGGGTGGAGGAGGGAACGAGGATGTAGAGGTCGCAAAAAGGCCAGGCCGGGGAGAAATAACGGTTAGAGTTGTAAAAGGGTTCGGGAACGCTCCCTAGAAAATCGCCTTGTATATCCGAAAGGAAAAACAATAAACTAATTCTATATACTAATTCTATATATTCTATATATTAATACTTTAATTAGACATAAAGATTAGTTTGTAAAAAATTTTTTTCTCTTCTTTTTTAATACTTCTAACTAAATTATTTGTATCACGATATATTCACTAAAAAATAATTGTTTCTACATAATCATAAAAATCTTTTATTAAGATATTATCAATTTTAGGACACAATATATGTAATATGTTTATAAATTTTTTTAAAATTTGTACTACCATCTTCATGTTGTTAATATATTCAGAAAATGTAATGATGTAAAATTTCAATTGTTTTAAAAAATGAATATAAAAAAACCGGTCAATGACCATAGAAACTGATATGTAAACAGGACAGGATTTATTAAGAGAGAAAGAAAGAGAGAAACAAATTTATTGAAAAAAGAAAGTTTTTGCAAACTGAACTTTATATAATTAGAGTATTAATAAAATTATAACGTTTAGTAAGTTACCAGGTTATATTAATAGAAGATTTCGACAAATTAAATATCAGATAAAAATATTATATAAATTGTAATTCCTAATTTACTGTAATTAAAATAAAGTAACAATATTTTGTATTACATGTATATATTGCGACGTTTTTAAGTCAAATTTTATTAATTTTTGCCACACTCCTCGAGGTGCTAGAGAGGAGAGTGCGAAGGGGAGCGAAAACGCCATCAAAAACAGAGCGAATACAGTGTACTCGCGCTCGGAAGAACAGGGATGGAGGGTGTTCACGCACGAGCCGTGGCGAAGCGAAGACCGTCGATATCTCGAAGTTGGGCGCCAGATGCGGTCTTTCATGCATCAATTTTCGCTAAACGCTAAAGAATGCGAAAAACGTAAGCCTGTTTCGCCATGGGCCGACTAGTTCGCCTAATAATAATTCGACATTCAACAGACAAAACGAAAATCTACAATCACGAGAGACTAATACTCAAATAAATTACGCGGACGTAATAGAGAAATATAACAAATTTATTAATAAGAAAATAATATAAAATAAATAAGAGTTAAGAACGGACATTCACAATAAGTTCAAAAATAAGAGATAACGAAATATACAGATCGAATCGATAGCGGTAGTAATAATAATAATTCAATCGAATCGAATGTTCGTTCGAAATCGACAACCTAAGAGAGCACTAAAGCATTTCTGTTATTTACTCGAGCCCGTTTTTACGGCTGGAGTTCGCCAGGCCGAACAGTATTTTCCGAAATGTAACGAAATTTTGGCACCTAAATCGACGTCTTATCGTACCGGTCTTTTTCCTCGTAATTTCTTAGCTCGCTATTCCAATCGACAGCAAAAGGTTGTCACGGGTGATTTCCGCGCGATTTGCCGTCAGATAGCAGGAATCGGAAATCAGAGTTCGGTAGGTGAATAAATGAGCGAGAGCGTGTGTGAAATCAGAGAAAGTGTTTATTGTATTGTAGTACACTGTGTGTGTGTGTGTGTGTGTGTGTGTGGTGTGTGTGTGGGTGTGTGTGTGTGTGTGTGTGTGTGTGTGTGTGCGCGCGTGTGTGTGTGCGGGTGTGGGTGTGGGTGTGCGCGCGCGCGCGTGTGTGAATACAATGAGAGTGAATTGTCCGAGCGCGATATTCAGCGCGAGATGCGAAGTAATTGCTCGGGGCGATATACAGTTATTACAGCGCAAATGCACGGCGTGAGCGTGCCGTATAATAGAATCGCAATTATAAAAATGTACAGTATTTTATAATAGTGCGTATTGCAGATGCAACTCGGTTTCGGATATTATTCGCTTTAAAAGCGTGTGTTATTAATTCGGCGCAGTCAATGACCGGTTGACGTAGCGCGTATGGTTTTTATTGACGCGCGTCTGGGCGATCGGTCTAGCCTGCTTTTTCTGTGTTTCGCCGAATGTGTTTACGCTGAATTATTGTCGTAATTCCCAGTGTAAGGAAATTTCTTAGGAACGCTGTGCTGATGAGAATAACTCGTCCGAGGTAACTCTTCTCTCTGCCTCGTGAAAATGCACTAGCGTCTGGCGGTCGGATCATGGACCGGTGATCGAGAACTCTCGATGAAATCAGAGTGCACTCTGATTCCTTTCCTGGTCGGATTATGGTTCAGATGGAGTGAGCCTGATCGAGGCTCGAGAGTACTCGATGGAGGAAGAGTTCGCTCTATCTCCTTTCCTCAAATCTAGGTTTTCGTTTTTCTGGAGTGGTCTAGGTTTTCGGAGCTGCTACACTGTCGTGAGCGAATCGGAAAAAGATTATTAGTATGCCGAACGTGCCCGTTTTATACTGGCTAATTGCCCGCGTCGGCGCGCGACGGTATTACCCCTTCCGAATGAGTTATCGAAAAGCGGTACGGTCGTGGCTTGTTCGGAGGGGTTCGGGGTGCGCGCCGAGCGCGAGTTTTCGCCGGTCGACGGTTCGAGGCACGTCGGCAACGAGGCGCTCGGCGGTATTCGGCTTATTAGCCTAACGACTTAAAGTATTTAAAAAATGTAGGCGCACCGCGCCCCTGCCTATGTTCGGCGGGTGTTCTGCTGGGCGGCAGCTTCCGGCGGATTGCATGCCGGGAAAGACGATGCAACTAAGGGGGGTGCACGGGGTGCATCGATACATTACCCCCCCCTTATATTTGTGCCTGAATTTGAGGCACATTAGCTCTATTTTTCGGAGCGATCGGTCGGACGGTTGGTCGGTCGGACGAATGGACTCTCAGGAGTGGACGGCTCTATTTTATTTTCCGCTTATAGCGGAGCTTTCCGTCTCTGGAAAAGCGCAGAATCCAACGTCCCTGCGGTGTTCGCGGCTTGTATCGTCGGCTCACGTGTACCGCGAAGTGCGGTATCTCCACGACGATGCCGGGCTCCACCTCGACCTTGATGGGTGGCGCAATCATGGATTCCATCGGTCGCAGGATTTCCTCTGGTGCTGATGGAGGCTCGGTTTTTGGCGGTGCTGGCGGCTTTTCATATGGCCGGATCAGCCTACGCCGAGGTGGTAGCGGCGGTTAGGTCAAAAGGATCTGCCGCTTCCTCTCGTTAACCCGATCGGTCCTCTGGATGGTCGTTCCGACCCTAGGTGGCCGCAGTGGTGGCGGCTGCTGGTGCGACTCTGATGGCGGAGCCGGAGACGCGGGTTGCGTTTTGATGGCGGAGAACTCGCCGAGGTACTCCTCGATTGCTCTCAAGATATCTTTCTGGCTCGACATTCGATTGGAAGTGACTTGCGGTGTTCAAATTAACTGTCGTCATCCTCGCTATCGGCTTTAGTTACTGTTGTTCTCGTCCTCTGAGTCGGTTTTCGCTGATTTTAAATCTTGGACGTGTCTCAGCCACTTTCCTCGCCTGCTCCGAAGATCTACAGGCGATATCACCTGCCGCACCTCGTAGGACCCTATATTTCGGCGCTTTGCATTGAAATTCTCCGCTTTTTTGGACAGTTGGTGATCTCTTCTCCATACCCACTCGCCAATGTGCGGTTTCCAGGCTCTTCTTCTTAGATTATAGAAATGTTTTTGTTTCTCAAAAGCTCTGGAGGTTGATCTTGACGAGCTCGTTAGCTTCTTCCAGCTGCATCTTAATTGTTTCTGGAGCTGGTGGTTGATTGTTCGTCGGCCACAGGTGAGATTAATTCGCGGCCGCAATTTAAGAACGCTGGCGTATATCTCGTTACGTCGTGTTATACGCGAATTGGAGTACGTTCACTTTCTCATCCCAGGTCCTTTGGTCTTTGCCGACGTACTGACCTACCATTGTTTTTATGGAGCGGTTGGTCCTCTCTACCGGATTACAATGCGTATGCTGGGGTGGTTACGTGCTTGATGTTGCATTCTTCCAGTCTCTTCTCCAGTTGCTGAGATCGTAACTGTGTTCCATTATCCGATAGGATACTCTCTGACTTGCCATGTCGCAGGATAACATTGTTTGTTACGGTTTGTGTGACGGTGTCGACCGTGGCTCGGCGTAGCGGTACTAGCTCGGTCCATTTCGAGAAGCGGTCTTGCATTACTAATAGCCATGTGTGCCCTTTTTCAGACTTCGGCAATGGACCGATTAAGTCGATGCAGACTTGCTGCTAAGGTTTTTTTATTTCCATGGCGTGTAATTTCCCTGGTGGTTTCTCTTGTGATGCCTTGTGGCTTTGGCAATTCTTGCAGTTCCGGACATATTTTGTTATGTCTCGGAACATTCCTGGCCAATAATGTCCCTCGGCAATCCTTGTAATTGTCTTTGCAATGCCGAGATGCCCTGCTGTTGGCTCGTCGTGATATTTCTGGAGCATTTTTTGACGGACTGGAGTCGGAATGCATAGCTTCCATTGAGCGTTGTTTTCCTCTTTGAAATTTAACGTGTGCAGGATATGTCTGTATAGTTTCCCTTCTATTTTGTATTCCAGTCTGGTTGCTGGATCCTGGCGCACTTCCTCTAAGGTTCGGTTGTAGTATCGGCAGCGTTGTTTTTTTATGGTACAGATTTCGGGGTGGCGTGACAATGCGTCTGCCACGCGGTTCTGTACCCACTGGTACTTTATGTCGAACTCATATTGCTATAACTCGAACACCCAGCGTCCGAGTCGTCCGGTCGGAGATTCTAGTTTTTGTAGCCATTTTAAGGCCTGATGATCGGTTATTATGAAGGCGTAGTCTTCCAGATAACTTTTCATCCACCGGATTCCCCAGACGAGCTAGGCATTTGAGTTTGGTTGCCATATAGTTTCGTTCTGAAGCGTTTAAAGTTCGACTCGCGTACGTTATTACCCTTTCGCTGTCCTCGTGTTGTTGTGTTAGTACTGCACCCAGGCCGGAGGTGCTTGCGGTTTGTAGTATAAATCGTTTCGAGAAATCTGGACAGGCCAAAACTGGGGCGGAAACCAGTTTCGCCTTTAATGTGCGGAACGCCTCCGCCTGTTCGGTTCCCCATGTCCAGCGCGCGTTCTTTTTTCGTTAGTCGGGTAAGCGGTGCAGCTATTTCGGAGAAACTCGCAATGAATCGCCGATACCACGAGGCCATCCCGATAAACTGCCGAATCTGTTTGACAGTTCGCGGTTCCGGCCAGTCGACCACTGCACTAACTTTTTCGGGATCTGTCCGAATCCCTTCCCGGTCTATAATATGCCCTAGATATTTTAATTTATCTACGCAAAATTTGCACTTATCAGGGTTCAGTAGTTGTGCATTTCGGAGGCAACGGAAGGTCTCGGCGAGCAGCTCGAGGTGTTCGCGGAATGTTTTACTGATCACGATAATGTCGTCTAAATAAACGAAAACGAGGTTCTAAGTCCGGCTCGAGGACTACATCTAGTAATCTCTGAAATGCGGCCGGTGCCGAATGCAGCCCGAATGGCATTACCGTGAATTGATATAGTCCTTTCCCAGCAATTGTGAATGCGGTTATTGGTCAGCTTTCTTGCGCGAGCGGAACTTGCCAGTAGCTGCTTTTCAAATCGAGCATGGACAGGTAACGTGCTTCTCTTAGTTTGTCAAGTGTTGCGGTGATTTGCGGGTACGCGTCTTTGTGTGTTTCGTCATTTACGCGGCGGAAATCTATGCAGAACCGGTGTTTGCCGTCTTTCTTTTTTACTATTACGATGGGAGAACTCCACGGGATATGTGATGGTTCGATCACGCCTTGTTCTATCATTTCGTCCACCTCTTTATCGATAATGGCCTGCCTGGCCGGGTTGCGTGGCTGGTATCTTTGCTTGATGGGCGTTTCGTCCTTTAATCTGATGTAGTGTTCCACTTTATTGGTTGACCCGCGGATTTCCTCGAATTGTTGTAATTCTTTCTCTAAGAACTGGTGCAATCGTTTCCTTTCCTCCGGAGTCTGTACGGCTAGCCCCCCGATCGTATTGCATTTTGGTAGCAATCTTTTTACATATCTCGGTGGTGGGGGAATTCCTAAGCGTAATCTGTATTGCGATCGATCCCGATGATTACTTTGTCCTCCATATGAGGGAGGATGACAAAATTGTGTCTGATCGTCCGTCTGCCTATTCGAAACGGGATTTCCATGTATCCCTGCGTCTCGCGCATGGATCCGTTTGCTAGGTCTACCGCCCCCCTTTCTTCTTTGGTTTCGAATCCTTTTGCGTTCAATGCTTCGGCTGTGATATGGTTGATCAGGGAGATCTCCGATCCTCCGTCTAGCAGGGCGTGGTATTTTTGTCCCTGAATATCTATCATTATGTGCGGTCGCGGCGTGAACGTTATGTGGGGTTCGGCGTTGCGTTCGGCCGTGCTTTCCTCGGCTCCGGAGGCGTTTCGGGTTGCAGTCTTTCGTCAAGACTTCGTCTCGACCACATTGTGAGCAAAATTTCTTTGCTTGTCTTTGGTACTGCGCGCGCGTGTGCCCTCTTTGTTTGCACCGCCAGCAGTAGTCTCTTTTGTTATACACCGCTGCTATTGCCGGTTTGAGAAATATAATTACGTCATCAATTTATTTATTTTTTATTAGTTATTACAAATATTATTTAAAAACTTATATTGTTAATTTATTTAATTTAGATTTAAAAGTATATACAAGGTGTTCTATAACTGAAGATTGACTTTAAGGCTCCTGAGTAGTCACCGCAGCCATATTGAAATCGTGACGTCAGAAGCGAGAAATAACACGCTGAGAATTCTTGCGTGCCATTTTTAAATAAAAAAGATTTTAAAAGAATAATACTACAGATCATTTTAGCACACTTGTAAAATATTCCGAAAACTAAGTTTTTCCCTTGACAGTTAATTAATTGCCTTAAAATGAGTATCAAAGTAAGCGATAAAACGCATGATTTGCCAACTGTTGAAAAGAATGGAAAATGTTTTTTTACACTATATATTTCTTGCTAAACATAGTTTTCGGAACATTTTATGGGTTTTACAAACATGTTACACGGAACAGCACTAGAATAAAGTGAAAAATAATGAAATGGCATGCAAGAATTCTTAGTCATAACATTTAGACTGTCAAAATGTCATTTTTAACGTCTTATAGTTTGTCGTCTTGCGTGTGTGGATGATGGATAAGTATGTATGTAAATGTGTGTTGTACACTGATTGATTTCTTACCAATTAGTAACACACTTCACTTATATGGTAAATCTTATTCTTACCGCGTATTTTTTTTTGTCGCCACTGTCAACTCAAGAGTTTCACGGTGAGTATTCAGGAGCCTTAAGGGCGTGTTGCTATTTAAAGTAAAAAAAGTTTAATAAACATATATCCGCAAATGCTTCCTAACAGAAATACAAGTATTGAAAGTTGAATATTTAAAAAAAGAAAGACATTTAATTTAATTTAAACAGTATCAGGCTGATAAAAATATAAACAATAACAGACTAATAGAAAATGTTTCACATGTTCATATTAACTTTCAATGCTTGTATTTCTGTTAGGAAGCATTTGCAGACATATATTTATTAGACTTCTTTTACTGTAAATGGTAATACGCCCTTAAAGTATGGACCTTCAGCCATGGGACATCCTGTATATTGTATATCTTGTCTTAGAAGTAGTTATAATGTACAGTCTTTTAAATTTTCATTAATCAATTTAAAAATTTAATTTAAAAAATTAATTTCTTTAAAAAACTAATGAGAAATTTGATTATAAAAGTTGAATAAAAAATTTGATTGAAAAATAGATTATAAATAAAATTATATTAACAGCTTAAAAATTAAAATTATTTATTTGAATAATAATGATACGTAAGTTTCAATGAGAATTAAGTTTTCATAATAACTAATTAATATGTATTAGATATACATAATTCTTGATACAATTAACGAAATTTGAAATAATTTTTACTTTGAAAAATTATTTAATTTTACCTCTCTGTTCCTACCTTTCTTCTACAACATTATAAAATAAGACATAATAATAAAATTAAATAATTTGTTGAGGTAAGAATTAAAATATATAATTTAAAATATATAATTTAAAAAAAATATATATATATACATTGTTACGCCCGCGACGAGGACTTCGATAATATCGAAGTCGCGCGATAAAGAAATCGCCCGCTCGTGAGACGCGTGAAATAAATAAGCACTTTCTAGAAAGAAATTAAGGAACTTTAATGGGCAACACAACAACACAAACGGTAACACAGAACGATAACACAGAATAATTAGACCACGGATCGGCTCGTGAGAAATACGCGTCCGCTCAGCTTGACAGCTGGCTCCAAACTCAGCTGACTGTTATTGTTGACAAACAATCTTCCTGTCAACGGGATTCGGACAACGGCAGGGTCGTAACGACTCGGGCGCGCGCGTAACAATATATACAGGGTGAAGAAAAAAAGTTGGAACCCCGAAAAATATACATTTTAGTGAAAAATGTATATTTTTCAAACTTTCAAAATGTTTCAAACAAAAGTTGTAGAACTTTAAGTTACGCATTGCATAGTAATATTAATATGACCTTAAATAGCACCGTCAAAATCACATAAAAATCATTTTGAATTTTTTAAATAGAACCCCCTATTTTTCATTATACATTCTTATAACCTCGAGAGCTTTTCAAAACACTATAATTAAGTTATTTTTCATTTAGTATTTTTTGAATTATAAAGTTTGAAATAATTTCTCAAATTTAAACCATAAAATATTTCGTAAATTATTCACTATTCGATGATTTTACCTCAATATTTTTACGCACAAAATAGTGAGAGAAATTTATTGATGTAAAAAAAATACATAGTTATTTAAAAAAAATAGTAATTTGTAATTAATAGTTACATATCTTTTCTTAAAGATTATGTATTTTTTTATTCTAATGAATTTCATTATTTTTTGCTTAAAAGTATCGAGGTAAGATCATCAAACAGTGAAAATTTTGCGAGATATTTTATAGTTTATGTAAATTTGAGAAATTATTTCAAGCCTCATAATTTAAAAAGTACTGAATGAAAAATAACTTAATTATAGTATTTTAGAAAGCTGTCGAGATAAGCTACAAGAATATGTGAAATAGGGAGTTCTATTTAAAAAATCTATTTAAAAAATTCAAAATGATTTTTATATGATAGCGTATATTGATGGCGCTATTCAAGGTCATACTAATATTATTATGTATTGCGTATTACTTACTTAAAGTCCTAAACTTTTGTTTGAAATATTCCAGGTAAGGTTAAAAGAATATTCTTTATCATACACTCAAAAAAAATGATCTTGCAACTATAGCAAAAATTTTCTACGTGCGAAAAATTAACTGAGGCAGATAAACGATTAGCAAATATTGTAATATCGTATATTAGATTAGATTAGATAGACACTTTATTGTATACCATTGTCGGTTTACAAGGCGTTTTTCGAGAAACGTACCCAAAACTTTTACACATTTCTTTCAAAAACAACCATTTCTCTATTACATACACAACTTAAAACTAATTCTTACTGCTAGAACGCAACCCTAACTTCACCCTAACATCTCCCCAGATCGCGCAAGGGGGATGAATCGGCGCGGAGGCTGAGTCAGCCTCCCTCCTCCTCATCCCCCCCGTCCACACACACACACGCATTAAACCCCCCTCGACTTCCGTTTCCTCTCGCCTTACTTTCCTTTTTTTCTCTCTCTTCTCCCTCTCCTTCAACTTCCTGCCCCCACCACAACATTCATTCTCCTTTTCACCCTCTCACTCTTTCCTTCTCTCTCTCATACCATTCCTCTCCCTCACTCCCACTCCTGCACTCTCTCTCCATCTCCTCTACTCCCTTTTCTATTCCTCCTCGTCCTTGCTCCCCCCACTAGCTCCCCCCTTCCTTTCCTCTTCTATCAGCTTCATCCATCCTTCCCCTTCTCCCTCCTCTCCCAGCACCCGTCTCACCGCTTCCTGCCAACTTTCCTCCTTATCTGTCCATTTCCTACATCTCTCCCAAATATGTTCCCATGATTCGACCTCACCTCCACATAGTCTACACATTTTCTTACTATCCTCCTCCCAATATTTTCTTTCCTCCACTTCATTCCCCAGTCTAAACCTTGCTACCCTCGACCACCTTTCCTCTCTCCATCCCTTCTTTAAATACTCCGGTAACCCTTTCTGCTTCTCCTTTATTTCTCTGTACCATTTATTATATCTCGACTTACCTATCTCCTCCCATCTTATCTCTCTTTGTCTTTCTCTCTCCTCTCTCTCCCATTCCCCTTCCCATTCTTCACCCTCTTCCACCTTTCTTATCTTTTCTTCTATTCCTTCTCTACCTACCCCTATCCCTTCAAAAAACATTCTTCTCTCTTTTTCCCATCCCGATTCCTCCCTTCCCTTCATGCTTCTCTCCTTCATCTCCTCCCAACATTTCCGCGCTATCATACTGCCCCTTCCTTTCATCAATCTCCTTTCATACCCCCATGCCCTTCTTCCCGCCCTCACTTTTAATTTCACTCTCTGTAGTTCCTCCCTTATAAGGTACCATGGCGTCCCACTCTCGACCCCCAGTACCCACCTCAAATATCTCTCTTCCAATTTCTCATGCTCTTCTCTCTCTTTCCATCCCCATATCTCTACCCCATATTCCATTACCGACCACACTAATCTGTCAAACAACCTACAAAAGTCTCTTCCCCCAGTCTTTACCAAACCTCCTTTTGCCGATTCCCCATACCTGCCCCATTATAGCTGCTGCCTTCTTCCTTCTGTCTCTAACTTGCGCCTCCTGTCCCCCATTCTTCTGTAACACATATCCTAGATATTTAATTTCTTTCACTTCCTCTATCCTCCTTCCCTTCCACCTCCACTCTACTTTCCTCTCCCTACCCCCTCCTCTTTTAAACCTTACTATTTTAGTTTTCTCAGGATTTAACTCTAGCCTTTTCATTTCCAAGTATCCCTCCAGCCTATCCAACAAACTTCTCATTTCCTCCTCATTTTCCGCCATCAGCACCATGTCATCCGCATACGATAACGTATACACCCTGTCCCCTCCTAACCGTATTCCTCCCCATTTAACCTTTCCCATCCTTTCCTCTATATCCGCCAGAAGTACATTGAATAATGTTGGACTAATCGGACATCCCTGCCTCACTCCTCTCGCTGTCCAGAAGCAATCTCCTATCTCTCCCCCCACCCTCACTCTGCTCTTCGTCTCTCTCAACAACTGCTCCACCCTCTTCGTTATTCCCTCCCTTACGCCTCTTTCCCTCAACGCCTCTATCAACACTTCTCTATCTACTGAGTCAAATGCCGCCTTTAAGTCAACAAATAACCCTACCATTTTCCCTCCTTTCCTTCCTAATTGTCTATTTATCAGGTAATTTATAACATATATGTTGTCTATTGTTCCCATCCCTTTCCTAAAGCCTGTTTGGTTCTGTGGTATTATCCCTTTCCTTTCTATTTCTACTTTTAATCTCTCTGCTAAGACCATAACATACACTTTGTATAATGTCGGGAGCAACGTGATCCCTCTATATTCCTCCACTTTTTCTCCTTCCCCTTTTTTTACCAGTGGCACTATGATCCCTTCCCTCCACTCCTCTGGCCATCCTTCTCCCTTCCATACTTTATTGCAGAATTCCCATATCCATCCCTCTAACTCCTCCCCTCCGAATTTCCAGACTTCACCCGGTATCCATCTATACCGCTCGCTTTTCCTTCCTTTAGCCTTCTTATCGCCTTCCTCACTTCCTCTCTCCCTATCTCTCTTTCCTCCTCCCCTTCCTCCCTACCTCCCTCTACTCCCTTGACTACCCTTCTTTCCACCCCACCCAACAACCTCATAAAATGTTCCCTCCATTGCCCCATTTCTATGCTCTCGTTTACCCTTCGTTTTCCTCTCCTCTCCCTATTTACAATCTCCCACACATCTTTTTCCCTTCTAGCTGACATTACTTTCCTCTCCCATTTCTCATTTTCTTCCTTCCTCTTTTCCTCACATAGAGTTCTATACCGTTTCCTGCCCCTTTTGTATTCCTCCTCCTGGACCTTATTCCTCCTCCAGTCCCTCAGCAACCTTCTTGCTCTCTTTTTCTCCTCTCTACACTCTTCGTCCCATCATCCTTTTTGACGCCTCCCCTTCATCTCTTCCTCCCTCCCTTCCTCCACCTCCCTCAAAGCCCTTTTCACCTTTCTTTCCATCTCTCCCCATTGCTCCTCCAAGTTCCCTGACTTCAACTCTTCTAACTCGCCTATCTTCTGTATGAAATCATTCCTTCCTTCCTTATCCCATATACCCCTCCATTCTTTTTTCTTTATCTTTTCCTTATTTTCTCTTTCTCTTCTCCCTCCTATCTGTATCTCTATCGGGTGATGATCCGAATCAATCCTGTCCCCCACTCTCAAACTATCTATTTCCCGCCTAGTTTCTTCCCCCCCCATTACATAATCTATCGTCATATTTCCCTTCCCCCCCGTAAAAGTGTATTCCCCGTTTTCATCTCCTTTCGTACAACCATTGAATACCCCCCATCCATTTTCCTCCATCCACTCTACCAGTCTCTTACCCTCCGCATTTATTATTTCATCCTTCGCGTTTCTTTCTCTTCTCCCCCCGTTTTCCTCCTCCACTCCCCCACCTTCCCTTCCTATCCTTGCGTTAAAATCTCCTCCTACCAGCAGCTTCCCAACCTCTCTTCTATCATTATACCTCTCTACCTTCCTCGTCATCTCCTCTATTCCGTTATCCACATACACCCCTATTATTCTCCATTTCTCATTCCCGTGCCTAATCTCTCCCACAACCACCCCCTCTGTTTCCACTCTAATCTCCCCTCCTTCTGCCAGACCCTTTTTAACGCCCATAATTAACTCTCCCTTGGCTCTCCCTCTTTTTCCTTCTTTCCTTGCCCATTGCCCCCCCCCCCCATTTGTAACCCTTTGGTAATCTAGCTCTCATCCTCTCCCACTCCTTTTCCTCTAACCACGTCTCTATCAAGATCAAGACCTCCCACCTTCCTAGTTTTTCCCAAAATTCCTTATCTTTATTCTTCAACCCAGCTACATTCCAAAAGGCCACAGTCCATGCCTCTTTCTCTCTCTCTTTCTTCCTATTTATCTCCTTATTATCTCCCCTGCTCTTACTCCTTCCCTTTTTATTTTCTTTATTATTCTTTCCTCTCTCTACACTATTTTCCCTCTATATTTTTTCCTTTTCTCCTTCGTCTTCTTCTCTAATTGCTCCTCTCCCGTCTACTAACACCTCCTCTTCTTCATCCCACCTCCACCATTTCTCTTCTATCCTTATTTTTCCATATCCTATCCATACTTTCCTACCTCTTCTCATCTCTTTCCCTGCTATCTCCTCTAACCTCCATCTCATCTTCCTCTCTTTCCATGTCCAGTCCTCTATGATCCTCTCCTTCCTACCCCTCAGTTTATTCTTTCTGCTCATTATCTCCATTCTCTGTTCCTCATCCTTCAGTCTCACCCATATTGTCTCGTTTGCTCCTTCACCCCTTCCTAATTTCCTCACCTCCTCTATCGTTGCCTTAACCCCTATTCTATCGAATACTTTCTCCACCGCCTCCCTCCCCCCTCCCTCACTCACCTCCATCCCTCTTATTATCAGATTTTTCTTCCTATCCTTCCTCTCTTTCCTTTCTATCTGTTTCTCCAACTCCTTCACTCTCATCTCTACTTCCGTTTTTCCCTTTACATTTCCCTCTCTTCCCCCCTCCTTTCTATCCACTCCCTTTTCCCTCTCTAGTTCGATTATTCGCTTCTCCAGTCCCTTACTATGTTCTGTCCATCTGTCTACCTCATTCCTCCATTTTTTGTCCTGTTCTCTTAACTCCTTTCTTATTTCTTCCATAATTCTTCCCTGTTCTCCTATTTGCTCCATTACTTTCCTCATCGTCCCTTCCATCATCGTCCTCATCTCCTCTTTCCATTCCCACATTGCTTTCTCTAACCCCCCTCCCCCCAACTCCCTTTTTTCTGCTCCGCTACTACTCCCCCCTTCCCTTATATTTCCTTTCCTGCCTGCCACCGGTGATCTCGGCGTTTTCTTACTCTTAATCGATATATCTATCTGCTTTCCTTCCTCCCCCTCCTCCTCTCTCTTTCTCTTTTTCACCCAGTCTTCGATACTCCCTACGCTCTCAGCCTCACTTGCACTCGCGCTCCTAAATCTTTCCAAACCCCCCACACTCTTCCTTCCTTCCATTCTACCTTATTTATTTGTTTATTTATTTATTTATTTATTTATTTATTTATTAGTTACTAATTGTAAATATACTTCGATCTCTACTCCCCTGACCAATCACGATCTCCTATCTCTCCACCTAGGTCCCTAGACTCAACTCTCGACTCTCGACTCTCGATTCTCGATTCTCACTCCCGCTTCGATTCTCGACTCTAATACCTACACGTTCGCACCTCTACTCCTTCCCTACTCTATGCTCTGTGTCCAACCGTCAAAGCACTATTTTCAATACCTCCTCTACTCCTCCACCTTCGCACCCTCCTCTTTCCCTCACTCCCCCGCACTCTGCGACCTCTCTCACTCTCACCCCACACTCCTCTCGCACTCTCCTCTCTCCTTACTCGCACAATCTTTATTATCTCCTTCCCACTTTCTACCACACGTCTATACTCTACTGCGCCGGAAACGGAAGTCCGTAATATCGTATATATGTTGCACGCAATCAATCTGAATGATAGAGACAGAATTTATATCTGAACTGTTTATGAAATTTAGAAAGAAAGTTTTTCTGTGGTGTCTATCCATGTTATGATCAATCATACTTGTTATAAAGTTTGGCTGTAGTACACAGAAAATACTAGCAGCAAAAGACAAATGAATATATAATCCTGATACTTAATATAGTTTGTATAACGCGCCTAATCTGTCTATCTCCTTTGACAATTGCGCATCGTGCGTTCACTAGTCACGCGTGCCGTTGCAAGTCCGAGTCGGTTCAGCACGCAATACGCAGTAACACGTGTTTGGTGAAATCACGTAATTTTATAAAATTGTGGTGAAATTGTGGAGAAATTGTGTTTATTATTGTGAAGTATTATTCTTCGAAAAAGTATTCGAAAAATTTTCGTATAATTATGGTAGATAATAACATAATTATAATAATAAAATTATTAAAGACGTATTAAGAAGCTGGAATCTCGAGCAATACGGATCGGCGTTTCAGTAAGTAAAAAAGCAATTATCATTAAGTTTCTAAGATTAGTGTTACTATAATCACATATTAGATAGATATAATATAATAGATATAATATAATCTATCATATTAGATAGATTCAATTACATAAGTTTATTTAATTTATGTTGATATTAGTATTTTTTTACATATCTTATTCGTTATATTATACATATTTAACCGGTTATGTTAATGAAAAATTTTCAAAAATTTTTTCTCTATTTTTTATTTCTCGTATATTGAAATAATTATAAATCTTTATCAAATATAAAATCCATTTTCAGATATAAATTTAAAAAATATAGGACATTTAATAAATCTATTTATTGATAAAATTAATAATATATCTATTTATTGATAAAGTTAATAATATATCTATTTATTACATAGAAGTTAACTACGTATACTTATATTGATATATTAATCTTTTTTAGAGATAACCTTGTTATGGGGTCTCAAAAAATATTTTATTGCACATTTAAATATTTACATTTTGTAGATAATGGTATAAAAGTTGATGAACTTCCCAGATAGCACATGGAACTCCTATGGACGTCCAATGGACATTCGAGTTTGGACATGTGGACGTCCATAAGATGTCTGAATTAAGTCCGACGGATATCCATTGGACGTCCATAAGACGTCCATTATTCACTACTTCGGATGTCCAAAAAACAAACCAAAAACGGATCTAAAATGGATATCATTTTCAGTGCCCTTACCATTATAATTATTGTTGAAATAAATATTTAAAACTTTATAAAGGTGAGATTAATGAGTAATAAAAGTTTGAAATGTAAAATTAATTATTTATATATATTTATAAAATACTTTTATATATATTTATAAAATACAAATACCAATATTATTTAATTGTCAGTTTGGACTTTTAAAGCACACATCGCAGAATCACATTAAACTTATACAGTTTGAACTTATAAATTATATGTAATCAAATTATAGTTTGAACTTATAAATTATATTACAGTTCGAACTTATAAATTATATTATATATATCTTTATATATGTTTATATATTATTTTTATAATAAGACAAACATGTTAATAAACTCTAAAAAACAATGTCAAATATAAGAAAAATAACGTCAGATAAAATTATAAGAAACAAAGGACTATAATAATTACTTTCTAATTAATTACTTTCGCATGTTTCAATTTTTTTTTTCGTATTACATCGTTCTTTTGCCCTCCTCAACCATTTTTGGATTGCTTTTTCCAATTCCAATTTAGTGTAAGAATCACAATATGCAGTACCTGCAGCTGCAACAGAATAAGTGATTAGTATACTTGCGAAGATCATTGAATTTATTTCTTCAATAAATTAATTTTGCATTAAAAGTTGAAACAAATATATATATGTGTATATATATATATATATATATATATATATATGTATATGTATATATATATATATATATATATATATTTATATGCTATTACAAAAATATATATGAAATAATATGCATTTTGCACCTAATAACATATCTGCTATTCGAAGATTGGAAAATTGTCTTTTGAACTTAGCACCCAGCCAACTATATTGGACTGCAAGTTCATTCGTAATTAATCGGCTTAAATTTCTTTTAATAAAATTATAAGGACATGTGCCTCCTATTATACGTGTTTCCATAGTCTGCAAAAATTCATATATTACATTACAATAGATCATCTGTTCTTTTCTGTTCATTGACTGCACTAGTTCAGAGTTTATCATTTTTATTCCACATTGGAAAGAAAGATATAAACTCTGAACTAGTGCAGCCAATTTAGCTGAAAAAAACAGACCTAATATTCAATTCTTGTTTTACAAAGTATTTTATAAAGTATATATAATTTGTATATACATATATGTATTACCGAACGTTCAAAGTTTTCTGAAATTTTTAAAAATTCCTCTACGGCTCCTTCAATCTCTTCAACCGTCTTTAACGGTAAATCAAACGAGAAATAAATTGACTTTTCATTTTGCTTGTTGACATCCTTATTTTGTTGCATAAGATTACCGGTTACGATATCTTTTATTTCTCTTAAATCGTCTGCCATTTGCCACAATTGCGTTTTGAAGAAGCTTTGTTGGCGAATAATTTCCTTAAAATATTTCGTATTATCTGTAAAAGAATAATGTTATATATTTTTAAACTATTATGTTCCAACTCTATTCATTTGAATAACGATAATTTACAACTGTATAAAAAATACACATACCATCATCTCGAGTGAATGAATGAGGAACATTATTCAAAGAAGTGTCAATGTTACTATTGAGGGAGTCACGTGTATTGAATGTTTGTTTGGTTGCTTTGAATCCACTTGCATTTGAATTAATTTTCATGGATTCTGCAAAATTAATATAATATCTACAATTCTACATTATAAAAGATAATTTATATCCATCGTGGCGTTTAATTAATTAATTAATTAATTTATTATTAATTTATGATTAATCATCATGTTTAACAAGAAAAAATACATATTTTTATTATATAATTACATCCTTTGATATGAAAAAAATATATACATATACTTGATTTTCAACACTGTCTAATTTAATTTAATAGATACTTCGAAATTTAAAAGATCAAAAAAAAGAAAGAAAAATAAAAAGAATTTTTAAAATGTTACTATTTAAATAATAAATTAATTACATATAACAATAAATTAAATGCACCTATATATATATATTCTAATTAAATGCACCTATATATAATCTAAATAATGAACTGAATACTTATTTTATTTATCTACCTGTCATTTGCGGATGTTTTGGAAGAATGCTATTAGACTCTTCAGAATCTTCAGAGTGTTCAGAATATATAGCTCTTCTGGTCTTTTTTTTAACCATTTCGTTCTCTGAGAAAATAATTTTAAGTATGAATTAGTATATACTATGTCAAATACACTATACTATAATACATATATGGTAATACATATATGGTGTATTTGACAAAGAGTATACTAATATATATGTATAAAAACATTAATATTTACACAATAAGTAGAGAAAATGTTTGTTTATTGAAACAAACCTTTTATTTGTTTTTGTTTTGTTGAGTAGTTGTTATTTTTATCGTAATCGTCATCGCTGTCACTTGCCACGTACAGACGATTTATTATTCTTTTTCTTTTCGTGCTCTCAATCTCTGAATTTAAATCGGATGCGGATGTGTATTCGGCTTTTTTGGTTTTTAATCTCGCTACATTGTAATCATCTAAAATTATGCAAATTAATATTACATTATAATGAGCAATAGCCATAATATATATTACTTTAATTTTAGAAAAATAATATTAATTTAAATATTTTTTACAAATAAAAAAAAAATAATAAAATATTACTCACCATAAGTGCTATTTCGAAACGTTATAATATCGTAACATGGCCAACATGTATTTCGTTCCATGTTTTTCCGAATTGCTGTGATAATCTGTTCATATTTAAATGGAGGCCAATAACATTTGTTGTGTTCAATCCAGCTCGATGGTACTGCTTCAACAGTGTTATCTGTTGAAAACTGAACTACCGTCCACGTTGGTTTCTCCATTCCTGGATAAATATAAAAGCGAAAACGCGCAATTTTTTTTTGACAATTGTGAAATTATTAATTATTAAAAATATTGACATTTGCAGCAACAAAAAAAAAGCTAATAATTCGTCAATATTATATGTAAAGTATTATGCATGGATAATAATATACACAGATTATATTTAAAAAAATAATGAAATACTGGAAAAAATATTATTATATATAATTATTATATAAATTATTATATGTAATCTGACCAAATATAATTATGTAATAATACTAACAAGTGCTAACAATTACAAATATGTACTAAAATAATAAAATATTTAAAACAGATTAAGAAATGTTTCTAATAATAAAAAAAAAATTTTCTTTACGTTGTTCTTATAATGATTTTGTGAAAATTATAATATATAATAAAATAGAATAAACAAATAATATAAATTAAAATAAACGAAAATAATCCAATTTTGTATAATACTTTGAATTTCGGGTAAATTAGCAATAAATGTACTTTGTTATCTATAATTCTGCATGTAATAAAGGAAAAATAACGTATGTATTTTTATATTTTAATCTAACACACTTATTCGCAATTTGATCCAAATTCCAAGTCTGTAAATTGCCTAGATTACAGACTTCATAAATATTTAATTTAGAAGATTTGCAGGGTTTAGTATAAAAATCTTTAAGAGTCTTATACTTATTTCCAACTACAATAATATTCTCGTTAGACGCAGCAAAATTGAGGATAACTATAATACTTCCATCCAATAGACGACAACAATTATCAGGTTTTTTATTTGTTAAGATAAATTTTTTAAACACGATTTTATTAAATTGATTATAATTCTGACAATTGATAAGTGGACCATTGCAATGCGGATTTAAAAGTTGAGGTTTATGTTGTCTTAGATTACAATTTATGTTTATATTAGGATTTATATAATTATTTTGTTCAGTTATCCGGCAAACAATTTGCTCCAAAGGTTTATCATTTTTACGAATCATTTTTAAAATTGATTGCATATAATTCTCGAATGGAAAAGCACTGAATTGTTGTAATGATCCGAATTTTTTTACGTCGTCACAAAGATGTAATAAATTATGTGTATTATGTGATGCATTTTCTTTACCGTATAAAATAATTAATGTTTCAACGTAATATCGTAATAATAATGTAGCGTAATCTAAATACAGTTCAATATACTTTGAATTGGATAAAATAGTAGCAGCTATGTGTAAAGTTAAAAAATTTAAATATTTATCGCGACTTAATACAGATTTTAATACAACTGGCCCAGTATATAATAAAAATGTTCTATATTCAGTAGCTTTCCACCTTTTGCTTTCTAATATTGATCTTGGTTTTCTATTAAACTCACATGGTATATTATATCTTTGCTTTTCTAAAAATGTTGATATTATCGATTGTTGTTGCGATGATAATTTAGCATGAGAAAGAGATTTTCCATGGCACCATAACAAAACTATTTTTTTAACTTCTCCTAAAAAAAGTAAATGCATTGGATCTGATGGAAAATCAGACACCATATCTATATTTGGAATTAATTCTAATATCGATGTACCTGTATGATGATCTGACTGTGATTTTAATCTAAATTCTTTATCTGTTCTTACATTTGAAATTTCTAAATATGGAAAGCACACTCTATTTAAATAATATTCGCCTTTAACTTCACATTTTGTACATGAATAATAACCTGAATGATCTTTTGTATATTTTATAAAAGATAGAGCTGGTACATCACAAATAAAAGCTTTAATTTTAAATGGATATATTATTCCGTTAACTGTTATACCATGATTAATCAAATTTTGAGCTTCTTTTACAAAAGATTCTAAAAATTTATTAGCATCTGTAGGCTTTTCATACCCATGATAAATTTCAATAATACCAATATTATTATAATTATTAGATAAACTACATAAAATAGGATAGACTTGACTCCCTGAACTTTTGGATAAAGGCAAACCGTCGATATTTATGATAATTTCGATTATCTCTAAATCTTTAAAAGAATATTGCGATGTTTCTAAAAGTTTCTCCACGCAATAATTAATTCCAAAATGATAATAGCGTCCTGGTTCAACATCCTTTGTATTTACTTTTCTCATAGTACCTAATAAAGTACGAGCATCTCGAGGAAGTTCAGAATATTTCGGTTTTAATATTGCAATCAATTCATTTAATGCGACGTGACTTATTCGATTTCTAATAGTCCACCTTTGTAATTGTGATGTAAAACTTACATTATCTTCACGATGTTTAAAATTATCTAAAAAATTATTCTCATTAATAAAGGTATTAATATCTACATTATTATTATCGCTGCTAAGAGTCTCTTCATCATTATTTATTAATATAGAATTATCACTATAACCGTTAGATGTTAACGATAAATTTTTATCCAATTTTTTATTTAAATTAGTCGTATTTACGAGTTTATCTCTCTCAAGAACTAATGATGATAATTCACTAATAGTACTTGAAACTGAAGGTGTGTTAATATTTAAGGAAAAGTTACGATTAGATTCTACAATATTAATAGATGCATTAGCTATCTCTTTCGCATGTGTATAATATTTTCTATTTACTTTAGGCATTTTTGATATGATTATTATTAATGATACTCACTGAACGAATGGCTTCTATCTAATCACTCCAATTAAAATAAAAATAAGAACTGAACAGGTACAATTTGTGTTGTATCTGCAAAACATAAAGATCTAACCTTATTATATGTAGCCATTGGTGTCAATCCGATTCTATTTCGGATCTTTAATCAAAGCTATTATTCAAGACATACTTACCCTTTTATTACGAGTTCCTCAATTTTAATAGAAGAATAAGAACTAGATCGGTATAATCTGCGTACAAAATAAAGATCTAACCTTATAATTTGTACTCGGTATCAACCCAATTTTATTTCTCATCTTTAATCAAAACCATATTCATATACAATTTTAACAAGATCTACTTACCGTTTTTCCTCGAAATGCGCACAGAACATTTATATTAGTTCGAAAAAACAAGAAATTAAAATATGGAAAACAAGCAGGAGCAGATTGTGAGTTCCTCGATTTGGCGGGATGACGGGTCGCAGCTTGTAGCTTTTCTCGCGCATGCGCGTTGAGTGAGGTATCGATAAAGTATGTTAATCAAATAAATAAGATCCTATATATATATATATATATATATATATATATATATATATATATATACAGGGTGTCAATTAAGTCCCGGGACGGCTGAATATTTTCTCATGTAAGGTATTTTTGAAAAAGGTCAAGGTCATTTCTGAAGTAATTTTCAACGAGGAATTCAACGGTGACCTTCAATTTGACCTTGAGCTTGACCTTCAAGGTTATTTGAAGGTCAAAGTGTTTTTTTTAAATAGGAACCCCTATTTTTGATTGTATATTCTTATAGCTGACCTCGAGAGCTTTCCAAAACACTATAATAAAATATTTTTCCCTCAAGCATTTATCGAGTTATGATGCTTCAAATCATTTCTTAATTTTACATAAACCGTAAAATATCTTGTAAAATATTCACTTTTCGATTATTTTACCTTAATACTTTTATGTACAAAATAATGAGAGGAATCAATTGGTTTAAAGAAAACATACAGTTGTTTTTAAGAAAAAATATGGAATTGTTAATTGCAAATTACATATTTTTTCTTAAAAACAACTATATGTTTTCTTTACGCCAATTGATTCCTCTCATTATTTTGTACATAAAAGTATTAAGGTAAAATAATCGAAAAGTGAATATTTTACAAGATATTTTACGGTTTATGTAAAATTAAGAAATGATTTGAAGCATCATAACTCGATAAATGCTTGAGGGAAAAATATTTTATTATAGTGTTTTGGAAAGCTCTCGAGGTCAGCTATAAGAATATACAATCAAAAATAGGGGTTCCTATTTAAAAAAAACACTTTGGCCTTCAAATAACCTTGAAGGTCAAGCTCAAGGTCAAATTGAAGGTCACCGTTGAATTCCTCGTTGAAAATTACTTCAGAAATGACCTTGACCTTTTTCAAAAATACCTTACATGAGAAAATATTCAGCCGTCCCGGGACTTAATTGACACCCTGTATATATATATATATATAAATAACTTGCCCTATGTATCCTTTTTAAAAGTTTTTGGAAAATTAATTAAAAACATAAAATAAAAATAATATGCATAAATTATATTAATATAATTATTTTCTTACGTATATAATATATACTTTATTTAACTTGTTTTCTGCGAGATTCATTAAACTGAAGTATCCATCACACACACACACACAATATAAATATGCGTGATGACTATATAAACGACACCATCGCGTGTTGCGAAAATTTGACATCCACTATCGGACATCCTATAGACGTCCAAATATTGACCATTAAAAGATGTTTGAAATCAGATATACGATGGACGTCCATTTTATGTCCATGGACGTGCGGACGTAAAACGGACATAAAATGAACGTCCATAGGATGTACTGTGCTATCTGGGTTACTATTAGAACCTGAATAGAAAGATGTATTAGATTCTCTCATTCCAATCCCTGGCCACAGTATAAGAAAGAACAGTAGGCTCACTCGATGTCGGCACCTTTGATTGATCTAAATAACTAAAAGACCGCCATATTGCTGGTTGTGCGCGGGTTTCAATTTGTTCAAAATTAAAACAATCATTCTAGTTCAAAAGGCGCATAGCGAAATCCGCATGTTTTCGCTAATAAATATTCGAGAATTTAAAATTAACGGGCGTCGAGAATCTTCTCGAAATGTCTGTTTATTAGAAAAAACTCGAATGCTCGAGTTATCGCATTTTTTCTCCACCAAAAAAACCGCTCATTATCACCGCTGACAATATTATTGTCAACCGCCGTTAAAATTTACGCCGCTCATGGGCATGCGCGCCCATGCGTCACGATCAGCTGATCGCCAATCAGCTAATCTAAAAAGATTGCGCGCATGGAAAATAAACGACATCCAACGTGAGACGTCATTAACAACCAATGACACACGCCGCAATAGTGTCACCGCTAAAATATTAAATTAATTGGTCCACGTCGAAGCGGGCCCAAAAATCCGCTCGCTTTATAATGGGCACCGCGCGTGGACCAGCCAAGTCTCGCACTTATCGCTGCTCGCAGTATTCTGAAAACCGCTTCGCTTTACCGCTTTGTCTAACCGCAAATATAACGACCGCTTCTCACTCGGACTTCTCTCTATTATTCCGGCATCTGAAATATATGTTAATTTTTTTTTGTGTAAACTGTTAATAATTGTGTGGTGAAAATAAAACTCAAAAAAACCAAAAAAAGAATTACGTGTCGTGTCAAGTTTTTTGCGTTAAATAATCTGCTCGCGGTCATCCGTCTGCCGCGTTTTCAAAACTTTGCGCTGTCGCAGCAATCCGCGCTCACTCGCGAACACAATTCAAAAAACGTAATCGATACAATCAAGGAAATATATATATCTAATATAACAATATTAAATATATATTTATGTAATTACCAATTAATACATATATACACATTATTTCTTATTAAGAAATAAATTTATTAAAATGTTTTTTTTTAATTCAAATATATTTTTTTATTGAAATCTCTCTGTAATACAATAATTATACAATACAATAATAAATGTATATAAAAAACCATATATATTAACAAATAACTTACAAAGATAAAAAACAAGAAATTCAAGAAACATATGTAGTATATATAGTAATAATGTAGTATATATAGTACTACACATACATATGTAGTATATATAGTAATAATAACATTTTAATCACAATGATATTGATAGTATTTTTTATATCAAGATAATATTTTTAATTATAAATTATTATGATATATATAATTTATTCTATCATCTATATACAAGTAATTTTATTAATGTGTGTATAAGTATTTATGTATATATATTTGTATTGTATATTTTTACTTGTATAAATGTATATAGTAACATTGTATTTTGTGTTTGTATATATGTATAATATATATGTGTCTCTTTATATATGTATATATGTATATACACGGTGGGCCATTTTAATCGATGCACCTGAATATCTCCGTTGGTAAGCCGAATACAAAATAATTGTTCAGACAAAAGTTGTATGGTTTCAAGGGGGACATATGATGATGTCATTAGTTTAATCTTGAAGAGCCACCGAAGGTCACGTGAAGGTCAGCTCCAACTTTTTAAATGGGACACCTTATATGCTTTTGCATATTCTTGTAGCTCATCTCAAGAGCTTTCCAAAACACTATAATTAAGTTAGTTTTCATTAAGTACTTTCCAAGTTATGAGGCTTGAAATTATTTTTTAATTTTACATAAACCGTAAAATATCTAGTAAACCATTCATTTTTCGATTATCTTACCTTGATACTTTTATGTACAAAATAATGAGAGGAATCAATTGGTGTAAAGAAAACACATAGTTGTTTCTAAGAAAAAATATGGAATTTGCAATTAACAATCTCACTTTGTTTACGTATGGCTCCAAAAAAGTTTTCCAAACTGTCTTGATTCAACCGTCTAGTAAATAGTAAATATAAAAAAAAACTGAATAGAAATTGATGCCTGTTGCAAATGATTCCATAATTGTAGTACTGAATTAATTGAAATAATAAAACATTTTATTGACTTAAAAGAATTTGTTATATCTTTTCCATCTTTTCTAATTATTTTAATGCGTTGTAAAAACTGTATTGTGTCATTTAGAAAAGTTACTTGTTCGTTTGTATGTGTGAATGCTTGCTTATTACAATTACTGCTGTGAAGTTTGGAAGAATTTAAAATATCGAATAATTTGTCAAATCTCTCTACAAACTTTGCTGTGTAAATAGCTTCCGTAGGTAGAGATCCTAAACTAACAAACGTATTTATATCAGCAGAAACAGAATGACTTAATACCTGTGCTGCATATTTAACTTTCATTTTTTCGAAATTATTTGGGTAAGTATGACTATCTGTCAATCTAGGAGCCGCTCTAAATTGAACTTTTTTATCTATATTGCATAAAAATTTTCTATATGTTTGAAACCATGAAACTATTTTATCTCCATCAAGTACATAATACTGTAATAATAAGTTCCTAATTGCTTTTATCAAATGAGGCACATCAAAAAAGTAAAATATTTTCTCTTCATCTATTTTGAAATATGGTGTTTTATCATTAATATCTAGTAATCGGGTTAACTGATAAAAGTTAGAGCCCATATCTGAAATAAGATCAACAATTTGCAAACCAATGTTCTTTATCTTTCTTACTGCTTCTGGTATAATTTTCAGTAAGTCAGATGCCTTCATCGAGGAGTTTAAAAAAAATAACATGGTTGCTTCCATGATTGACAGATGTCTTTAACCATAATCACTGCTACATTACATGTTAGTAACTGTGAAGTATTTTGTGAATATCCTACGTCTTCAAAGCCTATGACTTTGTCTGTTGTTATATTGTAAAATAAGTGTGATTTCAAAGACATTTCTATTGTCTATACAAAATATGCAGTATTTACTAATTTCTGGCAAATGATCAATTTTAAGTTTTAGTATTTTAAATACGTTCTCTTGTAATCCTGGACATATATAACAATTTTGTGTAAATTTTTTTAGAGTTGCACAGCTAGGCAAACAAAACAATATAGATTTATTAGCTAAATTTTTGTATACTTTGGGACTTAAAAAATATATAAATAAACAATGTTGTTTGAATGAAACGTTACCGTATCTTCTACCTTTTGGATCTTGTTGAAACAAACGTGCTTGCATTTTTTAAAATTCCGATGTCTGTTTTGAAAAATACTTCTCCATATCTAATGTATGAATATCTTCCTTTTTCATTTTCTTTGCTTTATGTAATTCTAATTCCAAAGTAGCTATCTTTCTTTTATAGCCTCTTATCTCTTGATAAAGATGTACTTTTCGTGGAAATGTAAAAGATAATGACAAAAGTGTTTGTGTCCCTGATTCTAATGGTTTTACTTTTATTTTTTCTACATGTATTACATCTAGGTTCTTGTCATTAAATATATCTAGTGCAATGCCTTTGTCTTGTGTATTTTCGATATTTTCAGTATTTTCTTCTTGTGCATTTACGACATTTAAAATATTTATGCAGTGTGTTTCTACATTTGAATTATTTGAACTCGTTTCTTCATCTATAAGAGGATCTATAATATTTTATATTATATATAATTCTAATAGAGACTAAAGCAAACAGAAACATAAATATAATTTCTCACTCAACAATATACCTGCACTGTATGTCAACATACTTTGTACGTAACAGTTACATTGTTAAGTAAGAAATTATTACTGATATTTCTATTCATTAGTATTTACTAGAATGTTAATATTCTAATGCTATTGTATTGTTGGAAAATAACTTACCATTATGTCTTACAATATAATTTGGAATGGCATGTGGTTGCAATCTCGTTCTCTCATAATTTAAAAACATATTAGATGCAAAATGAAGTTTGCATATTCTATAATTATTATAAAGTTGTGTGGCTGTCTTTGAAAACAAGTCTTCTCGACCACAGGCTGATACCGATAATTTTGACCTTCAAACAATAAGTAGGAAAATATTATTTTTTTTCTATTTGTTTAACAATTAATTATAGAATATAGTTTAAAAATTAAATTCAGCTCAACTTTAAATGCAAAGGTTAAGAAATCGGCTTTAAAAGTAAAACAAGTAACACAATAATATATAATATAATAATAACATAATAATAACTAACTTTCTATATCTTTTGGGAATCGAAACAAAGTTTCTTTTATGCCTCGTTTCTCACTACTTGCACTTTGGCATCCTTTGAAGGCACAACGATATCCACCTCTTTCATTCATATTAAATTCTATTTCGGTTTTAACAGAATAAATATCACGTTTTGCTGATTTAAGAGTAACGGATAGAGGTTATAAATATAGCTATTACATATATTTACATCCGCCATATTGTTGGTTGTGCGATTCAGTCATGCGCGAGAGTCAAGTATTAGTACGCTTTTTGACAGAGTGAGTCTACTGTTCTTTTCTATACTGTGCTCTGGCCACAGAATGAAATTTATCAAACATTTGAGAAAATTGATGGAAGAAAAAAATGAAGTGTCAATAGAATTACATCATTAGTTAATATAATTGATAATTACAAAAAGCAATATTTGAAGCACTAAAAAAATGTTTAGATTTTATATTTTAATTATTCATTGCAAATATATTGGATGATGACACAATATAAAAGCATAATATGAATTTTTTTTTAATTATATCAAAATGAATTAGTTTTTACTGCATGTTATTTTTTTCATTTAATAGTAAAATAATAAAAATGTGTTTGTCAATAAAAATATATATTTTATTCATTATACTTTACAAGTCTTATATTTTCAGTGAAAATAAAGCTTGAAAATAAAATTTGATAAAGATTTATAATTGCTTATTAATGTACAAATTTAAAATAAAATTTTCAATACGTTTTACTAATTTGGCTTATCAAATATGAATATGACATGTTAAGAAGTTAATTTTGATGCGAAGTATAAAAGAAAATGATTCATGTAATTAGAAATCTATAATTAAAAATCTTTTAATTTATCTACTTTTAATTTTTCCTTTTTTTCAGAATGATAATAATAATGTTACAGTACACAATAATGATATCACTATTTCTCTTTCATCTCAACCAGTAAGGAGATATTTTGATATTTAACATTATTTTTAAAAAATCTGTCAAAAATTTCTATTTTTAAATATTTAATTTGTGCAGAGTACTTCCGATTTATTGTTAGAAGAAACCTCAAAAAATATCTCTTCAAAAAAAAGGAATCGAGAGGGTAATAATCCTAATGTGACACGTGGCGAGGTAAGTTATCAATAATTTAATGCCATAGAGAGTGTTCTTGCAATGTTTTTTGTGTATATAAAAAAATTGGTTCATATTTTTTAAGATTTGAATCTTTCTTTGCAGCAACTTCGACTTTTTTTTAATAAGTCAGCTACAGGTAGATGTATATTGCAATTGGCGAAGCAAGGCCCTTATTTGAAGCTGGATAAAGATAGAAATAAATTAACAGAAATTATTATTGAGGACGAATTAAGCAAATCTGAAAAGTAAACCTATTTATCATTGATTTTATAATTTTAAATTAATCTTTCTATAATAATTTTTCCTTAAATTGCTTCACGTTGTCTTATTTTTAGAATGTTTGTATCCTTTTTCTATATTTCTTTATTTTCAGAATTTCAAATGCAGGTTTTATTGAACTTGTAGGAGCCATAACATATATTTTCCGAAGAAGATAGTGTAAGATAGTATACATTATTAGAAGGCTTTTATCAATAATTATATAATAAATTGTATTTTTTTGTGTAGATTTATATTTACATTAATATTATATTAATTTATATTATTTACATTAATATTATATTAATTACATTAATATTATATTATTTACATTAATATTATATTAATTTATATTATTTTGGCAGGAGTTTTATTATATTCCATATAAATATTCAAATGGAAGAAAATTGTTAGCTAAAGGCAAATTAATTACAAAATACTATTCTATTCGGAAGGAATTCAAAACTCTTGGCATTATTACTCGAAACAAAGCTCAATCAGATTCAGATTCTCAAAATGATTTAGAAAGTTAGTTGTACTATTTTTTTATTCGCAATTTTTTTCTTTAGTCTAATAATGTAAAATGGATACTTTTATAATGAATGGTGTTTGGTTTTAATTTTTCTTATTGTTTATGTATTGTAATTTATTTTACTTTATTTCAGTCGATGATGGTCTACAAGGAAAGCTTAACTTTCTTGAAGAGAACATAGAGCCTTGGGTACAGTAGTAGAGTATTGGACAGATACTTCTAAACAAAGAATTGTAAAATTACATGCCCAATCTCGAATTACAAATATAAATAGAGGCAAAAAGAATACTAATGTTAAAAGTAAGCTCAAAAGCCAATTTTAGAAATTACAGAAATAGGAGAAAAAAAAGAAGTCTCAACTTATATGAACAAATACCCAGCACTCAAAGAAAAACTTAGATATACTTTGGTTATTATTTAATATTATTTACTACTCTGCATTATAGCACATGATAAATTTTAATAAGTTTTCAATATGTTCGAAACTCATAATTGTCATTTCGATGTAAAAATTCGCGTAGCCAAAATCCATATCTTTTGATTTAATAAATACGAGAATTCAAAATTAACGGGTGTCGAGAAACTTCTCGAAATACCTATTTTCCACAAAAACTCAACCAGTCGAGTTATCTCTTATTTTTTCAACGCCTAAGAAACGCTTCTCATGCTCGTTGACAATAACATTGTCAACCGTCGACGAAATCTAAACAACACACGGGCATGCGCGCCCATACGTGACGATCAGCTGATCGCCAATCAGCTGATCGAAAAAGATCGTGCGCATGGCAACTGTAAAAACCTTAACTCCTGATCTCATCGGCGGCCAATAATGCGCGGCGAGGTCACCGCTAAAATATAAAATTAATTGGTCCACGTCGCAATGGGTTCAAAATTCCGCTCGCGATGTAAGGGGCACCGCGCGTGGACCCGGCCAAGTCTTACACTTTACGCTCAGTATCGCTTATTCAACCGCTTTGTTAAAACCGCAAAATTCTTATACGACCGCTTATTCTCTCGGATCTCCGTTATCTCTTCATCAAACTTCGCTGCTCAAACCGCACGACGACCGCTATTTCTCTCGGACTTTGAATATCCGCACGCTTTCAACCGCTCAATTCGCTACGCCGCTCGCGATATCTCGCACGGTAACCGCTTCGCTTTGTTGCACCGCTCATTTTACTGTGAATCGTCGTCACTGCACTGAACACTTGTCACTTTTATTTTGACTTTAATAAAGTTTTGTCCTTCTGTGAACCAGAGGCGAATATCTTTGCACTAAACTATCTTCCACTTCCCAGAATTCACTGCCAGACTCGCTAACACAATATGATATTTTTTTGTGTTTTAGTTTGAAATAGATTTTGATTTATTATATCCTGAACAAAAACTTAAGGCCTACAATTGTTTTCAAAATTTATGTGATCGTATTATACAAGCTCTTCAGAACGAAGGAAGTAAATGTGAGGCCCTAAAAGATAATTTGCTACTTCTAACAAGTGATGAGATTTCAGAAGGTAACATTTAGGATATTTATTTTATTTTTATTACAAAGCACATTTAAAATTTAAGATTGGTTTTTATACTGTAAATAAAACTTTATTTTTTTTAACAGAAATCAAGAATTTAGTGGCACCATTGTCACTCTGTTATTTAGACACTGTTATGACCATTACCCGCCATTCTGGTCATCATGGAGATCGCCTCATACAGAAATTCAGGAGGGAGTAATTTCACTAATTGAGGTATTTATCTTATAGAGATATTATATAGATATTTTTTGTTACGGATCTGAACATTATTAAAAAAATTATTTTTATTTTAATTTATTTTGGATTTTCTAAGACAGTGAATGTTTTATTTATAGAGTGTTGGAAAACTTCAAACATTTATACAAGAAAGAAAGAAGAAGTTAACCAATTGGGGCATTACTGTACAGCCATATATTCTTGTCTGTGGTTCATCTGTAGATGATATAGATGCTTGTTATGTAAGGGAGCGTCCCGTTTGACCACGTTAATATTGACCACCGTCCCGATTGACCACGTTGAAATTGACCACGTTGCGATTGACCACGTTGCTATTGACCACGTCCCGATTGACCACAGTCCCGATTGACCACGGTCCCGATTGACCACCGTCTCGATTGACTACGGTCCCGATTGACCACCGTCCCGAATTTCACATGGGTTTGCAACGGGGTGGGAGTGGGGGTGGGGACGGGGGGTGTGCAGCTGTGCGTGTACTTTGCAATGTAAACTGGGACTTTACATAGGTTTATAAAACTGTGGACAACTCAATCATACCTTATGTGAATATTTAAATTATTTTTTTAATTATTTTTTTATTATTATATTTATAACTAGTTATATTAATTTAATTTTTTAATTTTTTTTCTGTGGTCAATCGGGACCGTGGTCAATCGGGACAGTGGTCAATCGGGACGTGGTCAATAGCAACGTGGTCAATCGCAACGTGGTCAATTTCAACGTGATCAATCGGGACGGTGGTCAATATTAACGTGGCCAAACGGGTGCCACTCGTTATGTAATTATTGATACGGAGACACAATTTCTCGTACAATCCCCAACAAGAGTTTTAGATCTATGTTTTAAGATTATTCATGCAGCTCACTTAGAATATTTTCCCGAGAGTTATCGTTTGTGGAGGTTAATTCAAAAAGAATTGTATGAATTAACTACTGAATTTGATGAATGGAAATCTGATGCTCAGCTTCCAAAATTATTTAAGAAGTTTCCTCATAAGTAGGTACGAGACATTTTGTGATACAGTTTATACAGTTTTTAAATATTTAATTTTTTTCTATAAAACATACAAGTATATATTCTAATTTTTATTTACTTTTTATTTATATTTCATGCTAATTTAAACAAAAATACAAGTTAGCGCGATTCTATTTATTTTTCATTTATAATTAATATTTAAAACTAATATTTAATTTAGTATTGTGATATTTACAGGTTTTACAGCAATCAATTAAATTTTAAGTTTATATATAAGTTGCTATAATATAAAAAGCTAAATTAAAAAATTTTAAATAACATGATAAGAAAACTAGCGTCTACGAGCCACAGTGGATGGTAATGCCTGAAAAATTCTTTTTAATTGTACGCGAAATTTTTAAAACGAAAACACGGCATATGCATATATTTTACTTGGTGCATTTAACCAAGATATAGATTCTCATTTTTGAGAAATTCTATAAAACCCTCTTTACCTGAAGAGACGTAGACGAGAAAAATATCGGGGCGAAGTCGTTGAATCGGGAATCGAACCCGAGTCTTTCGCTTGCCGGGCGACTGCTCTTACCACTGAGCTATTCAGCCCCACACCGATACTACCCTCGTCTATTTGTTTATAACTATGGAAAATGAAACGCGATTATTTCAGCTAGCGCGTGAATTAAACTAAATCGAAAGGAAATAGGCTCGTTATATATTAAATAACATGATAAGAAAACTAGCGTCTACGAGCCACAGTGGATGGTCATGCCTGAAAAATTCTTTTTAATTGTACGCGAAATTTTTAAAACGAAAACACGGCATATGCATATATTTTACTTACATATGCACTCATTTTCCATAGTTATAAACAAATAGACGAGGGTAGTATCGGTGTGGGGCTGACTGTGGGAATAGCTCAGTGGTAAGAGCAGTCGCCCGGCAAGCGAAAGACTTGGGTTCGATTCCCGATTCAGCGACTTCGCCCCGATATTTTTCTCGTCTACGTCTCTTCAGGAGGGTAAAGAGGGTTTTATAGAATTTCTCAAAAATGAGAATCTATATCTTGGTTAAATGCACCAAGTAAAATATATGCATATGTTGGAGATTTGAATCTCGCGGTCGGCGTTGCGCCTGGAGTCGCGTATATGGTGTATAGTATTTTTTAACGTTCGACGTGTGGAGACACTGTCTCGTCAGTGGTCTCGTTCTATCTCTCTCGACGCCCTTACTTATTCGCGGCAGCACGTTTACTTTACTGTATTATTTCTTTGAGTGTTTGACTAACAATATAATTTCTGTCTAAACGAATATTATCGGCCATCGTTATTTCCACTCGCCCTCAACAGGTTATGGGCCCAGGAGATAAATCGAGTAGTTAAAAAGCCGAAGTGAAGTAAAACACTCAGTGCGCCGTGAAATCATCGAAAGTGCAGCCATCTTTTCTCATTGAATCGAAGAAAGCAAAAATGGCCATATCCGGTGTCACAAGGATTGACACTCTAAATCGAGAAAATTATGACACCTGAAAAATGCACATGGAGGCGCTCCTAATTAAAAATGACGCCTGGGGATACGTCTCCGGTACAAAGATCAAACCGGAGGTTATACCAAATGACAACGCGAGCAGAGTAGCATACGACGTCTGGATGATCAACGACCGGAAAGCGAGATCCGACATTATTTTATCGATAAGCTCCACTGAGCTTAAACAAATCAAAGGGTGCAAAACTTCCCGGGATGTATGGCAACGTCTTGAAGAGATCTACCAATCCAAAGGACCCGCACGAAAGGCCGCGCTACTGAAACAGCTGATCCTTACACGGATGCAGAAGGAAGACGACGTGCGCGAACATTTACGAAAATTCTTTGACGCGGTCGACAAACTCGCTGAAATGGAAGTGGAAATAAACGCGGATCTTCTCGCGATCTTATTGTTATACAGCCTTCCGTCGACGTTCGACAACTTTCGCTGTGCGATAGAGTCCAGAGACGAATTACTCAGCCCGGAGACTCTACCCTAACAGCACACATGTCCAAAAGATGTCCAAAGGACATCCATAGAATATCCCGATCTCCTATGGATATCCTATGGATATCCTTTGAATATCTTTCGGACATGTGTGCTGTTAGGGCGAGTAAAAATTATTGAAGAGAGCGACGCACGGAAACATGATACGCAAGGAGACATCTCGAACGCAATGGTCGCAAATAAACGCTTCGACAAGCAGAGCAGAACACAAAGGAAGAAAAACGGATTGCCGGTTAAAGATAATACGAATACAACGAAAATAAAGTGTTACCGATGCAAGAAAATCGGTCATAAGGGATCTGAGTGTCGGAAATCTCGCGAAAAAAATGAACAGAGTGCACAAAGCGCGGAGCATCATTTATTCTACGGCGTACCCGAAACGCAAGCATATAAAAACAATAAATATTCGCTCGAACTGACACAAGCCGCGTACGCGAATCAGGATACCGTTTGGTGTTTAGATAGTGGTTGTTCGTCACATTTAAGTAAAAGTATAGACGACCTCAATGATACTTGTAACGTCGAATCGGGAAAATTACATTTAGCGAATAATGCATCGACGGATGTAAAGGCTCGCGGAAATGTACATATTCAAGTAAGTCTCGGACCGAAGACTAAAAGAGTCGAATTAACCGACACGTTACACGTTCCCGATTTACGTACAAATCTCATGTCGGTCGGTAAGATTACCGACAAAGGTTATCGCGTGATTTTCGAGAAAGATTCGGCGGAAGTTATCAACGATTTACGGCGACACTATACTAATCGCGAATCGGGTTGACGGATTGTACTACATTAAGGCGGAAAGAACGAATGCACGTATCGCGAGCTTATACACAAAGAAGCAGGAATCTTCAAATTTAGAGTCGTCGAGCTTATGGCATCGTAGAATGGGGCATTTAAACATGAAGGATTTAGTTTTAGCTTCACAAAGGAAAACGATAGAAGGCATTGGCGTCATCGAATCGAAAGGAGATATCAATTGCAAAGTATGCATTCAAGGTAAAATGTCGCGTGCCGCATTTCCCAAGCATTCCGAGCGAAGTACCAAAATATTGGACCTGGTTCACTCTGATGTATGCGGCCCGATGCGCACCAAATCCCACGGGAGAGCCAAGTACTTTGTCATTGATGACCATTCCGGCTGGTGCGAGGTGCGATTCTTGAATAAAAAGAATGAGGTATTTACCGAATTCAAAAAGGTAAGAGCATTGTTCGAAAAACAGACAGGTGAGTCTTTAAAATGTCTACAAAGCGACAATGGAACCGAGTACCTAAATAATGCATTTAATGATTTCATGAACACTAACGGCATTCGACGACGATTAACCGTAGCCAACAATCCTGAGCAAAATGGGAAGGCAGAACGTCGCAATAGAACCCTCTCTCAAACAGGGTGTTAGAAATAGCAAAGTGTCTACTCATTCAATCCGGACTGCCGAATTCTTTTTGAGCTGAGGCGATTATGACTGCAAACTTCATTAGAAACAGGTGCCCCTCCAAGTCACTCGATGGTAAGACTCCATATGAGATGTGGCACGGAAAAAGGCCGAGAGTGGACTTCTTCAGGGAATTCGGATGCAAGGTTTACGTCCTCGATCGAATTTCTCACAAAGAAAAGTTCGACTCCAAAACGAAAAGCGGGATCTTCCTAGGATATTCAGATCAATCTAAGGGATATCACATATTGATCCCCGAAGAACGAAAAGTCGAAATAGCCAGGGACGTAAAATTCATGGAAGATACATCGCCCCTGACACCCACGTCTTCAAGATCACAACCGTTAGAAACACAGAGCGACATATCGAAGATCGATATTCCTTTAATTAAGGCGATCCCAGAAGACGGTGACATCGACGAAGAAGAAGATATAGTATTATCCAACGCAGATGATGACGACGATGAAAACACCGAGGAAATATGCACCGACCAGAGGATAATGAAAAGAGGTCCCGGCAGGCCACAGAAGATCAAAACCGGAAGGAGAGGGCGACCTTCGAAGCAGTATTGCATTGCTGAAGCGAACTGCAGTCAAGAAGCGTTCTTACAAGGAAAGGGTCGGAAGTGTCCCCCTCCGATTTTAATGAGCTTTGAATATGTTGTAGTCTAGATCAAAATAGGAGACACGTATTTTTTTATAAGTGCTGAGTCGGCCGTTAAGGGGGTGAAACACCTTCTTGAAAAAAATCGATTTTTTCATTTCTCAGCGGATACCGTCGAAGCGATAAGAGATATAAACAAAAGTTTCAAATAAAAGTTTTATGGTCTTTAATGTACTTCAAAATCATGTAATCAGATTTGTCGAAAATGTCATATTTTTCGAAATCCCCCCCCCTCCCTTTTAATGTTTGAAAATTTTTAAATTTGTCTCATAACAAAACTTATAGCTCATTTAACGACAAATTCAATCATATATAATAAAGTTGTATTCCGAAGTCACATTTTTCAGAAATAAATTAAAAATATCCCTATACACTACTATACGCCCGCTTTATCCGCCTTATGACGCTCGTTATTCACAGCGACAGTCATTTTTCTTCGCAAACTCACAGAGGCAACCATAAATTAGCAATAAATAATTTATGAGAATATATTTTTATAAATTATAGAAATTATATTTATAAATATAATTATAAATTATATAATAATTATAATTATAATATATGTCTATATTATGTGACAATAAATATACATATAATTTATATGGAAAAGTAATGTTTTTAATGCATGAAAAATAAAACTAGTCGGACAAGGAAAATTATTGATCAGATGCCGATGTTAATAGATTCAATTCTATGAATAAACAGATGTCGCATTCGCGAAATGAGTTGGTGCAATATATTATTTTATTAACAACTGCGTGCAGTGGAACACATATTACTATTAAAGCGTCTATCGAATATACGCGAGCGCGATAGTAAATATATTTATATATATAAGAAAATAATTAAAAGGATTATAACTTATAAAGCGAGCGAAAAAATGCGTCGCGATAAGAAAGTCAGCTGCCCGAAGTGCTGATACAGCCAGTATCACACGGCCAAGTCATCAAACAGAGGAAGAAATCACTCTCGAAATAGCGCTGAATTGCAATAAAATGCGAGGAAGTCTTCGGACTTCCTTCGCTTGCATTTTGATCACGCCACTTTAGAAATAACCAATGATTTTATTTGGTCATGCCACCGCGCGATCCTCCTCCGATAATCGTTCAGAATCGGAGGCGTTAAAAGCCACCGCCTAGAAGCGGCGGACAGTCACAAATCAGTTATCAAATAATTAACAAGTGCTCGAGTTAATTAACAAGACTAGCCGTTATCCTGAAAAAACAATTGTGCCCCACGCACACAACAATACAGTATGTATGTACTTTTTCGATTTTTAAAACTTTTATAGTTTTTTGCTTTTACTTACACTTCATTCAAAATTGCGGTTTATCTGTTTTGTTTTAATGTATTTAAATTATAATTAATATTTTATTACTTTATTTAAGTTATGTGATAAAACTGTTCTATTTTTCATGAAACTCGGAAAACGTAACAAATTATTAATACGCATTAAATAATAAAATATTTTTGTTGCTAATAAGTATTTTTTTGCTAATATTTATAAAACAAATATACATAATGTTAATAATTTTTTTAGATAATGTTTAATCCAAGAAATGTAGCAGTACTGCTATACACTGCACTGTATATGACTGGGGAATTCCCAGAAAGTCCTGTTACAACAGATGAAAATGAAACAAAAGACATGATGGAAAATATGCTTCGATCAATGTATGAAGAAGCGTTTGAAGTTTATGAAGAATCATCATTAGATTTTCAAAACGAATTTGATATACCTGAAGTAGAACCTGTAATTGATGAAGAAAGAGAAGAAGACACATATTTTGTAAAAGAAATTGAATGTGTTGCGGATTCTGTACCAATAGAATATAAAAGAAATGCAGTAGAGTTATGGAGAAGTGGAACAAAAAAGTCAAGAACTCTTGCATCTATAAGAAATAGATTTCGGAAAGTCACGTCATTACGTCAATTAAGAAGATGGGAGCAGCAAGTAAATCAAGGTGGCAACAGATTTGATAAACTGAAAGAAATTTCAACATATACGTTAAATAAATTCCATGAAGGTATTGAAAAGGGAATAATTATTCATGACATTGATATTGCTCGATGGGCTCTTCGCGCACAGAAGGAAGTAAATCTACTTGGGTTTACAGCATCATTATCATGGGTAAAAAGGTTTAAGCTTGCACATAATATCGTATCTAGAAAAATTACAAAATTTATAACAAAAAAAAATTTAGCGTCAGACAAAGATTTAGAAGCACGAAGCAAGTCATTTATCGAAAATGTTAAATCTTCTATTATACAATATGGAATTGAAAATGTATATAATTCGGACCAAAGTGGATTTCAATTAGAATTTCATTCCGGTCGTTCACTATCACCTATTGGTATTAAAAAAGTAGAGCGCATAGTACAATCCATATCAGCAACTACACATAGTTATACTATACAACCTATTGTTTCAGCTGATGGTAGATTATTATCGCCTCTGTTTATTGTTTTAAAAGAACCTACTGGAACATTTGGTCCAATAGTAAAAGAAACAATGTTTAAAGATAATAATATCTTTGTCATGGCATCAAAATCTGGAAAATTAACATCGCATCATTTTGAGATCTGGATAAAAGAAGTGTTTTTTCCAAATGTTGGACCAAAATCAGTGTTATTATTAGATTCTTGGACTGGTCATTGTCCTGATATAATTCAAAGAAACAAACCAGATTTTATAGACAATATTAATTTGTTAACTATACCAGCTGGAGCAACGGGAAAAATACAACCTTTAGATGTATTCGGTTTTCGTTTATGGAAAAATTTTGTTAGACATTTTTCAGATACCATCATGCTTTTAGATCTTGACGTCAAGCTTCATTCAAGAAACAATATTTTAAAATTACAATCATTAACACATAATCAATTTTCATCACCAAGGTTTAAAAATTTATTCAAATATGCATGGTATAAAAGTGGTTATTTAGAAAAGAAACCAGAAGAATTTGATACACCAGTAGATTTTTGTTTCAAAACTAATTTAAAACCAACATGTGATATTTGCGGTGAAATTGCTGTAATTTCTTGCGCATGGTGTAAAAAATCCCTTTGTATAAATCATTTCTTTCATGATCATCATCTTTGTAACCGATATCAACCATGAATATTTGTTATTCTTGTATGCAATAATTATGTACGGTATTTTATGTAATATTTCCATATACATATATATAATGACTTCGGAATACAACTTTATTATATATGATTGAATTTGTCGTTAAATGAGCTATAAGTTTTGTTATGAGACAAATTTAAAAATTTTCAAACATTAAAAGGGAGGGGGGGGGATTTCGAAAAATATGACATTTTCGACAAATCTGATTACATGATTTTGAAGTACATTAAAGACCATAAAACTTTTATTTGAAACTTTTGTTTATATCTCTTATCGCTTCGACGGTATCCGCTGAGAAATGAAAAAATCGATTTTTTTCAAGAAGGTGTTTCACCCCCTTAACGGCCGACTCAGCACTTATAAAAAAATACGTGTCTCCTATTTTGATCTAGACTACAACATATTCAAAGCTCATTAAAATCGGAGGGGGACACTTCCGACCCTTTCCTTGTTAGCCGAAATCCCCATTGATTAGGCAGTCACGAGTCCTCATTCTCACGAGTGGTACGAAGCGATAGGATCTGAAATGAGAAATCTCATTGAGAATGATAAATGGAAAATTGTGAATCGCCCTACAGACCGCAAAGTGATCGGAAGCAGAATCGTATTGCGTAACAAGTATGGAGCGGACGGATCACTAGAACGAAGAAAGGCAAGAGTCGTCGCCCGTGGTTTTTCTCAACGTCCGGGAATCGACTTCGGCGAGACCTTCGTCCCAGTAGCTCGACTAAGTTCAGTTCGCATCGCAACGGCTATTGCAATTAAAATTTAATTAAATTTTAATTAAAATTGTTAAATTTTAATTAAAATTGTTTAATTTCGGAATATAACATGATTATACGTCAGTTTGATGTAACAGCTGCTTATCTCAACGGTCATCTAGACGAAGAAATATTTATAGAGATCCCCGAAATGACGGAGGAAGCCTTGAAACAGATTATACGTACAGAACGAAGAAATAGCGTAATCGAAAAGAAAGCTAGAAAAATGCTCGAAGGCATAGAAAGCGGAAACAAAGTATGTCAACTGAACAGAGCACTCTATGGACTCAAGCAATCCGGACGCCAATGGCACAAGAGGCTAAGTCAAGAGATGCAAAACTCGGATTCACGCCTTTAAATTCAGACCCCTGTGTGTACTCATCAAATCAAGGGGGAGCCTTTACGCTTGTCGTTGCCTATGTCGACGATATTTTGATCATCTCGAAGAATAGGAATGACATCAAGAAAATCGGAGAAAACCTCTCGAAGATTTTCAACATACGCGATCTGGGCGACGTGAAATGCTGTCTCGGCATAGAATTCATACGTCACGAAGACGGATACTCCATTCATCAGAGAGGATTTATCCTGGATGTTCTGACGCGTTTCGGAATGACCGAATGCAAAGCCATTTCAACTCCCATGGACGTCAGTACAAAATTAAGTCGAAGTAAGTCTTTGGGCGATAAAGAAGATAATAAGGTACCCTACCGTGAGCTTATAGGATCTCTGATGTATATAGCCATGGGTACAAGGCCAGACATCGCCCATGCGGTAAGTTATCTAAGTTGTTACAATGATTGTCACAAACATGCTCATTGGGTTGCAGCCAAACGAGTGCTGCGTTATTTAAAGGCCACTCTAGATTACACAATCAACTACAAATCGACTGGCGGACGACCTCTCACCGGGTTCGTCGATGCTGACTGGGGAAGCTGCCCAGATGATCGTAGATCGTATACAGGATATGCTTTCATTCTCGCCGGTGGCTGCATCACCTGGGAGTCCAGAAAGCAGAGAACGGTAGCATTATCGTCAACGGAGGCTGAGTACATGGGAATCAGCGATGCCTTCAAGGAAGCTATATATCTATGAAAGTTCCTGGTAGAGCTTGGATTAGAGCCCCTAGGAAACATCACCGTTATGTGCGACAACATCGGAGCTCAGAAGATCGCGACAAATCCCGTGTTTCATTCTCGCACGAAACATATAGACATTAGACATCACTTTGTGCGGGAAACGTTAAATTCAGGATATGTCAATATAATGCATGTCTCCACAGATGATATGGCTGCTGACGTACTAACTAAAGGTCTGCCTAGTAACAAACATAATAAATGCGTAAAATTATTAGGGATGAGTCAACTCCGTGCTTAACGAGGGGAAGTGTTGGAGATTTGAATCTCGCGGTCGGCGTTGCGCCTGGAGTCGCGTATATGGCGTATAGTATTTTTTAACGTTCGACGTGTGGAGACACTGTCTCGTCAGTGGTCTCGTTCTATCTCTCTCGACGCCCTTACTTATTCGCGGCAGCACGTTTACTTTACTGTATTATTTCTTTGAGTGTTTGACTAACAATATAATTTCTGTCTAAACGAATATTATCGGCCATCGTTATTTCCATTCGCCCTCAACAGCATATGTCGTGTTTTCGTTTTAAAAATTTCGCGTACAATTAAAAAGAATTTTTCAGGCATTACCATCCACTGTGGCTCGTAGACGCTAGTTTTCTTATCATGTTATTTAATATATAACGAGCCTATTTCCTTTCGATTTAGTAAAAAAATTTTATTTTCGTTTTTTATTATTCTTACTTAAATTAGTTGAATTATCTGTCAAAATGCCGTCTTGTTTTATATGTACAATTAAGTTACATGATATTAATCAATTACACAAACACTTAAGATTTATTCATAAGCTTAATATATATAATACTTAATGATAAGATAACTGTTCTATTTTCAAGTGCATCGAAGTTGGATGTTACCAACGATGTTCTAATTGGAATAGCTTTAGACGTCATTTTAATAAGTTTCATAATGTTTCTATTGATAATACTTCAGATTCTGTGAGTGATGAAAATATTTATAAAAAATCATTTAACACTTCTGTTTTGACTATTGACAATGATTTGAATAATTATGAGTGCAAAAATAATAGGTTTTCTCTATCTATCAATGAAACTTCCTTCTCTGATAAATTTTTACTCAATGAGACTTTTTTAAAAGATCAAATCAAGACTTGTGCTTCCATTATTAATAGGTAAACTATACAATAAATCTGGTCGCCCCCATAAAATGATTCAGGAATATGTAGAAGATATTACTGATTTTTTGTCTACCAATCCTTCATTGCTAACTGCTCATATTTCAACCATACTTCAAAGTCAAAATGTGGACTCTGATATTATTGATGACATTTGTTGTAAAATCAATATATTAAGAAACCCATTTGAGGGCTTAAACTCAGAATACTTGAGATTACAATTTTCGAAAAAGTCAGGATTCTATATTGCACCTGAATATTATACAATTGCTACTGATATGTTCTCTAAAAAAATTGATGGCAAAGTACTTGTTGAGATTGATAACGTTAAAGGACAATTTATATGTTTGAGAAAAATTCTTAAAGTTTTTCTAGAGTTACCAAATGTGTTCAATATTACAAATGCTTTAAGTAAAACTTCATGCGAGGATTTTTTTTGCTGACTACATTTATGGATTTCATTGGCAAAAAAAAAAGAAAATTATTTGGTGTAAAACATTGTAATTCCTCTTTTTGTATTTTATGATGACTTTGAAGTTGATAAAGAAATTGGATCTCATAGTGAAAAACTTGGTGCTGTTTATGTCAAAATAGCATGTCTTCCCTCTCAGAATTTCAAGGTTCTTTAGATAATATTTTTTTGGCTTTACTTTTTAATACATCTGATCGTGTTAATTATGGAAATAAGCGAATATTCAGGATTTTTATTAAAAAATTGAACTTCTTATTGAATAATGGTATTCAAATTATTATAAATAATGTTACTCACACAGTCTATTTTGTTATAGCTCTTCTAATAGCTGATAATTTAGCTCTTCATTCAATGCTTGGTTTTTTAGAAGGATTACTGCAAATTTTCCATGTCGTATTTGCCGTGCTCATAAATCTTTAATTCATTTTCAAACAGAGGAAAATTCAAGTTTACTCAGAAATAAATTACAGCATGATATAGATTGCAAGATTGGTAATGTATCTTTAACTGGAGTTAGTGATAAATCTGCCCTAAATGAGATTGAGACTTTTGAAGTAACTGATAATCAAAGTGTTGACAATATGCATGACGTTTTTGAGGGTGTTTGTATTTATGATATGGCTCACATTCTCTATCACTTCATTTTTATAAAAAGTTATTTTACTATCGAAACACTTAACTTTCGACTAATTATATTTGATTATGATAAAACTAATTAATAAACCTATTGAATTCAAAGAGAAGGCTCTTCGCAAAAAATCAATAAAAATGCCAGTGCGAAAACTGCCAGTGAGATGCGCACTTTTGTTCGTATCTTTGCTTTACTCGTAGGTGACCTTGTTCCTGATAACGATCCCGTATAGAAGTTTTACTTAATTCTTCGTGATATTATTGAAATTATTTTGTGTAGGCAAATACAAAAAGAACTCTATAAGATATTAGAAGAAAGAATTGCTGAACACCATCGTTTGTATGTTACTCTTTTCCATAATACTTTAAAACCTAAACACCATCATATGATTCATTATCCAATCAATTTTACCTCAGTCTGGTGCTCTTGTTAATTTAGCATGTGATCGATTTGAAGCCAATCATCAACCAGCTGTGCAAGATGCTAAAGCTACTCGTTCTAGGAAAAATATTGCTTTAGCTTTAAAACAACAACTTCGATGCGCTTATCGATTTATGACTCGAAAGGGACTTCATATTACACTAGAAGTAGGGTCTGAAGAAAAACTAGATTATAATTCAACATTTCTTCCAATAAATTTTTCTAATGGTTTTACGCAACATATTTTTGTCACTTTTAAAGGAACTTTATATCAAAAGGGAATGTGCAATAGGAGTCGATAATGATAATGGGCCTCAATTTGGTATTATTTCCTCTATTCTAGTAAATCGTAATGATAATATCTGTCTCGTATGCAATGTTCTTACATGTACACTGTACAGTGAACATTTTCATGCTTATAATGTTATTAATACTTCCAATGTAATATCAATTCTAATTACTGATCTTTTAGATTACTTACCTTTGTTATTTTGTAAAGGTATTGATGGAAAACAATATGTAACACTGCATCATTTACTTTAGCAAGTAAAGAATATAATATAAAGTACTTATATATTATAAATAGTTGTACAGTTTTTGTAACTAGTTTTGTAAGTCACATTATGAATAAACTTTATTCTTTTTAATGAAATGGTATTACTTAATATTATAATTTTTTTCTAATTAATTATATAGCTTTTTTAGCGTACCTATGCAATTTAAAAGAGAGACAGTTTTGGTCAACGCCTCTTTTTTTTATTGAATGTATTTGCTTAGCGTTGCATATATACAGGGTGTCTGCTAAACATGCGGCAAAAATTCAGGGGGTGATTTATTGGGTTATTTTAAGACTTTTTTGTTATCTGATAATTTTCGAAAAAATGCTTTGTTTCGAAAATAAAAGCAATAAAAGTTTTTTGACCAATTTTTTATTCCATAGATAACAGGCGATACAGGTTTTTTAACAAAATTATTGAAAATTACAAGAACTGTTCAAAATGACTACCACCAGCTAGGATGCAGGAATCTAATCTTCTCCTCATTGACAGCCGAACAAAAGTTTAACTATCAATGGCAAATAAACAAATTTTGTTATTGTTTTCAACATCTGCACTAGCTTGCTACGTTTATTTAGACTACGTTAATACTTGAAAAAAACCTGTATCGCCTATTATCTATGGAATAAAAAATTGGTCAAAAAACTTTTATTGCTTTTATTTTCGAAACAAAGCATTTTTTCGAAAATCATCAGATAACAAAAAAGTCTTAAAATAACCCAATAAATCACCCCCTGAATTTTTGCCGCATGTTTAGCAGACATCCTGTATATATACATATATACAGGGTGGGCCATTTTAAGTGATCCACCCTAATAACTTTTTTATATTTGAATGTACAACAAAATGTTTCAAATAAAAGTTGCTTGACTTCGAGGGGGACAGAAGATGGGTTGCAAAAATTTGACCTTGGATAGTCATTTGAAGGTCACATAAAGATTACCTTTAATTTCTTAAATGGAACCCCCTATTTTTCATTGCATATTCTTGTAGCTTATCTCGCGAGCTTTCCAAAACACTATAATTAAGTACCTTTTTATTAAGTACTTTTTGAGTTATAAGGCTTGAAATAATTTCTTAATTTTACATAAACCATAAAATATCTAGTAAACCATTCATTTTTCGATTATCTTACCTTCATACTTTTATGTACAAAATAATGAGAGGAATCAATTGGTGTAAAGAAAACATACAGTTGTTTTTAAGAAAAAATATGGAATTGTTAATTGCAAATTACATATTTTTTTTTAGAAACAACTATGTGTTTTCTTTACACCAATTGATTCCTCTCATTATTTTGTACATAAAAGTATGAAGGTAAGATAATCGAAAAATGAATGGTTTACTAGATATTTTATGGTTTATGTAAAATTAAGAAATTATTTCAAGCCTTATAACTCAAAAAGTACTTAATAAAAAGGTACTTAATTATAGTGTTTTGGAAAGCTCTCGAGATAAGCTACAAGAATATGCAATGAAAAGTAGGGGGTTCCATTTAAGAAATTGAAGGTAATCTTTATGTGACCTTCAAATGACTATCCAAGGTAAAATTTTTGCCACCCATCTTCAGTCCCCCTCGAAATCAAGCAACTTTTATTTGAAACATTTTGTTGTACATTCAAATATAAAAAAGTTATTGGGGTGGATCACTTAAAATGGCCCACCCTTATATATATACAGGGTGTCCCATTTTAATCCCCCACCCGAAATATTTTGAAAAGTAAATGTTTTAGAGAAAAATGTTTCAAACAAAAGTTGTTCAGGACAAAGGGGGCAATAATTGTGCATTATTGGTTCTGACCTTGAAGTCAATGTTCAAGGTTATTTGAAGGTGACATTGATTTTTTTAAATGGAAAGTCCTATTTTCGACACCGGATTTGGAAAGAGCGAGAAATTTTGCGTCCAAAATGGTACTTTATAATTTTTTTATGTGACCTTCAGAAGGTCAAATGTTGAATCGTCTGGAAGCTTTTTAACTTTAGATTCATGGGCAAACAAATACTTGGGTAGGACTTGGTGCCGACGAACTTTTACCATTTTGACCTTGAGGGCAATTTTTAAGGTCAACACGAATACCAATCCGGGATGAAAGGCGTTTAATTCGAAAAGTCTGCATACCGCTGGCGTTAGCGTCATCCAACATGCACCCCGCGGAGGTCGCACAGTCGGATTTGCATGCCTTCGGGGTGCTTGCATTTTGGAGAAGGTATGTCTGGAGAGGGGGAGGGTAGGGCGAGGAGGGGTGGTTCGGGGGGGGAGGGCGCAGCCCCCTGATTCATAATTTGAAATGATCTGAAATGAAAATGAGCATTCGCTTTCTCTTACCCTCGCATGTAGACTGACACCAATCCAATCCCATCAATCCAATCCCATCAATCCAATCTCTCCAATCCATCCAATCCAATCCTATCAATCTCAGTAATCCGATCAATCAAATCCGATCTGTTCAATCCGATCAATCCGATCAACCCGATCAATCCAATTCGATCAATCCGATCAATCCAATCCGATCAATCCGACCAATCCATTCCGATCAATCCGATCAATCCAATCCGATCAATCCGACCAATCCATTCCGATCAATCCGACCAATCCATTCCGATCAATCCGACCAATCCATTCCGATCAATCCGACCAATCCATTCCGATCAATCCGATCAATCCAATCCGATCAATCCGATCAATCCAATCAATCCAATCTGCATCCGTACATCTGTTAGTTCGTGCATTTCTGCATTCGTGCATATGTGCAGCCACACATTTTGACATTCCTACATTCCTACATTTCTGAATTCGTATTTTTCTGTGATTGTGCATATCTGATTTTCTACGTTTTTGCATTCATACATTTCTGCAATTACACGTTACTTCATTTGTACATTCATGCATTGCTGCAATGGTTCATACCTGCATTCATGCCTATGTGCATTCGTACTCTTCTTCATTTGTACATTTTTCATTCGTACATTTGGTCATTCCAACATTTCTCCAGTCCTACATTCCTGCATTCGTATTTGTCTCATTGTTTTTTTAATTTAAATATGTTTCGTTTTCTTCCTTACATATCTTTCAAAAAAGATTAGGAATAGTTCATCCAAGAAATTTAATTTCTTTAAGTATTTATTTGTATTTAACGCTTCGTTTGTTAGTTTTGTGTATAACATTAGCTATTATAATTTTTTTTTTACATATTGGAAACAGTTCCGCCCAGTATTCTTAACTTTGCAAATCAAATTTCTTTAGTTTCTTTTTTCGTAAATACAATCATGTCTGATTATTTGCCAAATGAAATTGTGGACATGATTAAGATTATTGGAGAAGCTAGGAGTAATTATTCTCTAGCCGAGCGTCTATACGCCCAGAAATTTCCAAATAGGCGACACCCTGATAGGAGGACAATGCAAAGACTTTGCACAAGAGCCGAGCAAGGTATTTTAAAACGAGTGCGTAAAAAAACAGGTCCTGCTGAAAGAAAGTCGGTAACAGTTTTGGCTGCTGCAACTGTAAATCCTCAAATTTCTACGAGACAAATTGAAAAAGACCACGGTATACCGAAGTCAACGGCGAACCAAATTTTCAAATCGAACAAATTTCACCCTTATCATATCCATATGACACAGAAATTGGAAGAGGGTGATTTTCCACGTCGTCTAGGATTCTGCAACTGGATGCAAGGTCAGATAGATGCAAATCCTGCATTTGATGAACAGGTTCTATTCAGCGATGAAGCCACATTTACAAACAGAGGTGACGTTAATAGACATAAGTGTCACTATTATTCTGATATCAATCCTCATTGGAAACGAAATAGAGAATTTCAACGACAATGGTCTATTAACGTCTGGGCCGGTATTGTAGGTGACTACATTGTAGGGCCATTTTTCTTCGAAGAGCATTTAAATGGAGCTAATTATTTAAATTTCCTACAAAATGAATTGCCACTCCTTTTAAGGTATGTACCGGGCAATACATGTCGAAGAATGTGGTTTCAGCAGGATGGGGCACCCGCTCATCGATCAAGACTAGTTAAAGAGTACTTAAATGAGCAATTTCCGAACAGGTGGATTGGCTTGGGCAGTCATATTCAGATTTGGCCTCCACGATCACCAGACTTGACACCGTTAGACTTTTTTCTTTGGGGTTACCTAAAGGAGAAGGTCTATGCAACAGAACCGACAACGGTAGAGGATATGAAAGTCAGGATACGAAGAGCATGCCAGGATATTACACCGGACATTCTTCGAAGTGTGAGAGAGTCGTTCAGCAATAGAATTAACCAGTGCATTCAGGTTAATGGAGCGGCATTTGAACATTTCAAATAGAATATGAACTGTAAGGTCTCGACACAAATGCTCTTGCCTTTGTTGACTGGATTGATTATTTAATCTTGCCTTTGTTGGCCGGACACACACACACACACACGCGCGCGCACGCACGCACGCACGCACGCACTTACATACACGCACACGCACATACACACAGGTGACGGCAAGGGGAACCACCTGATCAAAGCACCCCGAAGACATGCAAATCCGACTGTGCGACCTCCGCGGGGTGCATGTTGGATGACGCTAACGCCAGCGGTATGCAGACTTTTCGAATTAAACGCCTTTCATCCCGGATTGGTATTCGTGTTGACCTTAAAAATTGCCCTCAAGGTCAAAATGGTAAAAGTTCGTCGGCACCAAGTCCTACTCAAGTATTTGTTTGCCCATGAATCTAAAGTTAAAAAGCTTCCAGACGATTCAACATTTGACCTTCTGAAGGTCACATAAAAAAATTATAAAGTACCATTTTGGACGCAAAATTTCTCGCTCTTTCCAAATCCGGTGTCGAAAATAGGACTTTCCATTTAAAAAAATCAATGTCACCTTCAAATAACCTTGAACATTGACTTCAAGGTCAGAACCAATAATGCACAATTATTGCCCCCTTTGTCCTGAACAACTTTTGTTTGAAACATTTTTCTCTAAAACATTTACTTTTCAAAATATTTCGGGTGGGGGATTAAAATGGGACACCCTGTATATAAGGGTGGGCCATTTTAAGTGATCCACCCCAATAACTTTTTTATATTTGAATGTACAACAAAATGTTTCAAATAAAAGTTGCTTGATTTCGAGGGGGACTGAAGATGGGTGGCAAAAATTTTACCTTGGATAGTCATTTGAAGGTCACATAAAGATTACCTTCAATTTCTTAAATGGAACCCCCTACTTTTCATTGCATATTCTTGTAGCTTATCTCGAGAGCTTTCCAAAACACTATAATTAAGTACCTTTTTATTAAGTACTTTTTGAGTTATAAGGCTTGAAATAATTTCTTAATTTTACATAAACCATAAAATATCTAGTAAACCATTCATTTTTCGATTATCTTACCTTCATACTTTTATGTACAAAATAATGAGAGGAATCAATTGGTGTAAAGAAAACACATAGTTGTTTCTAAAAAAAAATATGTAATTTGCAATTAACAATTCCATATTTTTTCTTAAAAACAACTGTATGTTTTCTTTACTGTATGTTTCTTAACTGTATGTTTTAGGACGTTCTCGCGCGATCCGCGGCGAGCCGAGAAGCGGAGGCCGTTTCGATATCTTGATAAGTTGGGCGCCAGATGCGGTCTTTCACGTATCAGTTTTCCACGAAACGTCAGAGAACGCGAAAAATGACAACCTGCTTCGCCACGGGCCGACTAGCTCGCCTAACGGTAGAGGGGAGGGGTTTTGGGAGAAAGTCAATTGATTATGCGAGACTTCACTAGTTCAATATGCGACAGACATAAAAGCGGGTATCGACAACCACGAGATACTAACACTCAAATAAATTACGCGAGTTTAACAAAGAAATATAACAAATTTATTAATAGAGAAATAATATAAAAGAAAAATGTAAAAATGAGATTGAAGAACAAATCAGATTAAAACGACGGTTCACAATAAATTCAAAAAAAGGTAAGAAAGCAAAATACACAATCAAATTAATCCTGGCACGACTAATAAGACGTTATTCAAAGCAAATGTCCGCTCGAAATCGACAATCAAAACGAGAGCGCTAAGACAATCCTGTTGTTTATCCGAGCCCGTTTTTATGGCCGGAGTTCGCTTGACTGAACGATACTTCTCAGAATACAAAGGATTTTCGACACGGAAATATTCGCGGATGATATTCATCCAAAACGTACCGTAATTTCGACAACCAAATCGACGATTTATCACTACGGACTGTTCTTCACACTTTCCCAGTTCGCAATTCTAAACGACAGCTTAACAGTTCGACAGCATAATTAACTAGAGATCGAAAATAATGAATAATTTTGCGAAGACGGGTCTTGTATGCGACAGGTGAGCGATATGTTCGAAATTCAATAGCCGACGGCGGCCGAAGATTTTTCTCAGTCGGCGTTCCGCCTCTTTCTTCCGCGCAAGCAGCTCAGATTTCACTCTCGGTCTTACTTTTGCGATTATTTCGCACCGCGACGCACTCGACAAACGCAAATTCTTACTTACTCTTGCGATTATTTCGCACCGCGACACATTCGACAAAGGCAACTCTTACTTACTACGCTCTATTCGCCGGCGTAGTAAGCGCGACAAAGACGCAAATACTCTAACGCACACAATTCGGTATAAGACAATGGATGCTCACACGCACACTTAACAATCGACGACGACATCTACGCAATCGGACACAAAAATCGCCCTGAGATAATCTACGGGAATATTCCACGCGGTAACGACAGCGATACGACAACACGGACGGTGTACGCTTTTTGCGATCCTCCTTCGCGCACGCGGTCGATATTAGGCGGTCAATAGCTACGCGTAATGAATACCCCGAGACCCGGAGAGAGACGAACGTTGCCTTATCAATTACTGCCGACAATACGACTGTCCGCTTTTCCTCGATCGTTTGCCTCCGATCGCCCGAAAATTCACAAAAAAACGACGATTCGACACCAACCTGAGCGGTCGCGAAACACGAAAATGGCGACGGCGGCAGAACGGCCGGCCGGCGGACCGAATCGCGTATATGACTCACAGTGAAAAAAAGATGGGCAACCTCACTGATATGAATCCTCTTGCTGGGGATGGTCCTCGGATTCGTCATCCGCGGATATCTCTATAACGGCTTTCGACAACAATTACCACAAACGATAACGACGACAAACAGTGACTAATCAAGTCAATCGAGCATCCGCACCAGAATCATCCGTGGATCTCCGCATCCAGGGTCGATAGCGGCGTCAATGACCACGTAGAGGGGTGCGCAGCCCCGCGGCCAATCAGGTTGCGAGCGATCCCGGCGCCTCGCGAGGTGCGAGGTATTTCGGCGCCTGGCGCGCAACGGCCTCAGATTAAAATTTTGCTGTCGCGGACCCATTTTCAATGGCCCGATGGAGGCTCAGCTGTCGTTCTCGTCTCTGCGGGGGAGATAACGTCGATCCGACCTTCGCCCTGCTTTCTCGAAAAGGGGTGATGTAGCATCTTTGGCTTCTGATCACTCGACCTTTCAGGCGCTATTTCGCCCCCCCCGCCGGCTGTCGAGGAGCGCCGTGTCGTCAGGCGTAACGTAAGATCCCTCGGCGCGCTCCTGGTCCTTTGGATTTACTCCGGCGGGTTGCCCGATAGTCGATTAATACACAAAGAAAATGACAAAGAAAATTAATACACGCAACAAAATAATAATATTGCTCGTCTCTCCAGGGAGTTCGATAGTGTTCTCTCGTTGTGGATTCTGGCGCGGCCGCTCGGCCCGCGTCCCGTAAAAATCGGGGCGGATGGACGCGCCACAGGACGGCAACGTTACAATATATGTATATACATTGTGATGTGACACTTGGCGGTCCGTCACAAGGATCGTGAGATCTGACCGGTATTATGTTTGGGCCCTCGTTCTCCTCTGATTTAGGGAGAGAGAGAACGAATATTGGAGGCGAGGGTAGGCTCGCCTCTCCCTTTTTTGCGTTAATTATTAGAGTAGAGTTAAGCATGCGTGAGGGAGGACGTGACGAGATCTCATCCGGTGACTCGACCCGGCGAAGAAGATCAGATTAGAAGACGCGCGGGACAAGCGGAGGCGCCGACTATAAGGAGAATGCCGAGCTAAGTATTTGTATCCGCTGTATAAATTAAAGCACCCATCTAAGCCTATCGCTGTCGCTCCTGTACATTCCCTTATGTTCAACAGGTACGGGGAATAATCACGGGAAGGCCAGCCGACAATTAGAAACATCGGAATCCCGAAACGGAGCCAACTCGGCCGAATTAAGCGCTACAGGACATCGATAAAGTAAAGGCGAGCGGCTGCCGGAAAAATCCTCACCAGGCTGAGATTAAAAAGAGCCGAGAAAAACGGGATAAAGCAACAAGAAGGCGGCAGGCATAAATGCGGCCCTGAAGCAGGGATGCAAGATTATCTCCGCAAGCAACATGCCACGCGTAGTGGAGAGGGTAACGGAGATGTGTGCGTAAGCGTACGTGTGAGCTCGGCGCTTCGGCGAGCTTCGGCTAAAAGAAGAGGACAGAATACAGTTTTCTGTCTCCTTCTTATCAAGCAAGCAACGAAAACGACGGGCGATGCGCGACGCGGAACGCTGCTGAGCGAGCCTCGCTCTTCGATATTTCAATGTTTCTCTTTCACAGCTTTTCTTTATGTTTTTTATTTTTGTTACAAATATATATACATATATATATATATATATATATATATATATATATATACAGGGTGAGTCATTTTAATAAATACACTCGAATATCTCGAAAACAGCACTCTTCAGAAAGAAATGTTTCAAACAAAAATTGTAGGGTGTGAAGGGGGACATAAGATTGGTAGCATTGGTTTGATCTTGGAAAGTCATTTGAAGGTCACATAAAAGTCACCTTCAATTTATTAAATTGAACCCACTATTTTTCATTACATATTCTTGTAGCTTATCTCGAGAGCTTTCCAAAACACTACAGACAAATGTTTTTTCATTAAGTACTTTTTGAGTTATAAGGCTTCAAAGTTTGCAGTACTTCGATATAAAATGCAAAATATCTCGTAAAATATTTAGTTTTCGGTAGTCTTACCCTAATACTTTTATGCACAGGATAATGAGACAAAACTATTGGTGCAAAGAAAACGTATGATTGTTTATAATAAAAAATGTGTAATTTGCAATGCACTTTTTATTATAAACAATCATACGTTTTCTTTGCACCAATAGTTTTGTCTCATTATCCTGTGCATAAAAGTTTTTCGTTTTCAAATTATTTAAAAAAGAAAACATTCTTTCCGGATCAGCATTTGAATTTGGAAAAGATCTTATAGTACTTATAACATTTGTTAAATTAGGATACTTAGTAAAATTATTGTGTCGATTTTGTAAAATTTTTTTCCACATACTGTCGAAATTTAATTTAGAAAAGTTTTGTTTTTCTTCCATTGTAAAATCTAATGGTAAAGCAATCCATTCTTCTTTTAAACCATTTTCATCAAAACCGCCAATAGTTTTAGCTATAAAAGAAACATCATTGAATGAGGTTTCTCTATTATTATCAAATAAAGTTATGTATGGTCGAAAAACTTGTAACTTTGATAAAAACATGTTGTTTATGGGTAATCTTTTACGAATTTCTTCCGCAGCAGTCACATAAAATGTTAAACAGTTCCCTCGAACAATTTTAACTATGTTTATGTGACCTTTAAATGTTAATTCGTTTAGATATTCTTCACATTCTGATCCCAAAATAATTTCATTTATAACTTTTTGATTTTCTTTTAGTGAGAATATAATATTTGTAGAAAATGGTTTTAAATATTCTTCTTTTAAAAAATTTCGACAGATTTGGAAAAGAAAGTTTCTAGATTTTGGATGTAATAAATGAATCCTTGTTTCTAATGCTTGAAAGAATGCATTAAATGCATTAAAGTAATTTAAAACGTATTTTAAAAACAGGAAGCTTTCATCTCTACGTTGTCCATCATAGACAATAGATATTCTCCAGAATTTGTTTTTTCACTTACAACCATTTCAGTAAGAAAGTATTTAATTGTATTCCAAGATTCAAGAAGCCTTTCGATGCATAAATAGTGCGAAAGCCAGCGCGCATCACATAATTTCAATATTTTGCGATTTGTTTCTTGAAAACATTCACAAAATTCACGAAAAATAGCTGTACGTTTTGGACTGCTATTGAGATAAGTAGCAATTTTTTTTAGAAATTCCTCGCAATATGAAGGCATTTTAGAACAGGCCGCATGCGCTGCTAATGCAGAAGAATGGCATGGGCATGAAAATGTTAATAAATGTGGACACATTTTTTCCAATTTTTTTTGAAACGATAAATGTTTTCCTGTCATAGCAGATGCATTATCACATGATAAGGCTACGATATTTAAAAACGGTATCTGTAATTTCCACATTTCACATTTAAATGCCTCAAACAACTTTTCTGCGCTTGAATCTTTGGCATCAATATCGATTAATTTGATTAATTGTGAGCGAATATCTAATGTCTCTGGATCAACGTATCGAACAAGAAAAGTCATCCATTTATTATTTGTTACATCAGATGTTTCGTCAATAAAAATTGTAAATTTTGTATTTTGAAGTTTGTTGACGACACGATCTGTTTCGACCGGGCACAAAACATTTGTAATAATGTTTTTACATTTTGTTCGGCTCATGCTCATGCTTTTTAACACATTAGGATCTTCTCCTATATGTTGGAAAAAACTGAGGATTTCTTTTGCCGTTTGATGCGAAATATTTTTATCAGCAATTAATGCAGCATATCTAATTTCTGCTATTCTCTTTCGTTCTTTAAACGAAAGTGAATCATCTGCTACGTTTTCGTTTGTTATATTCTTTGTTTCTGTTTTAATTTTACATATTTCTAAATGTGCTTTTGATTCTGCGTGACGATATATTTTGGATAAATCCGTTTTCATAGATTTATCGCAAAATAAACAAAAAAAATGAATTTCTATCGTGTGATATTTTTTGCAACCATGGCTTAAATAATTCTATCTCTAGCCACTGTTGTTGAAACTTGTATTTTTCAGATATTTTTTTATCTACATTTTTATTATTATTTTCATCAGTGCATAGAGATGAATTATTTTCTTTAATATTATTTTTATGAGTCGCAGAATTTGCATGTCTTAAAATATGCGTATTGCACGAAATATTTTTATTGCATATTATGCAATGATATAAGTTTTCATTAAAAGGTACTTTACGTATCCAACAATTAATACGCTCATCATTGAGCCAATACTCTGAAAAGCTTCGCTTAGATTTTTTTAATTCATCGCACATTATGAAATAAAAAATAAGCAGAAACAAAGAATTAAAGAAGAGTGAATAAAAGAAGATAAAGTCAAAAGGATAAAGATATATAAAAATTTTAAATAATAACTCACAATTGGGATCGTGATAGTCTCTTGAACACCAAGGTTTCACAAGGCACGTATATAAACAAATGCCGAGTGTGCCTCATTCTCAGTACACGAAAGAACGGCGATAAACGAATTTGAACTGAACGTCAACATAATGGCTCGTAAGTAAATCATTATATATTTGTACACGGTAAAAAACATTTCTGTAGATTTTTTTTGTGTAGAAATTTTTGTGTTAAATTTTTAACATACTTTTATGTTAATGTAACATATTGTTGTTGTGTTATTTTGACTTTTCTACATTGAGTTAATATTCAACGTTTCTAAGAGTTAAAAACAACACAATAACGTTCAAATGTTATATTTTTGTGTTAATTTTTTACATATTACTTGTTATTTATTTACATATTTGCCTTCTGTTAAATTAACATTAAAATTAGAGTGAATAAATTGGAACATGTGAAATATGTTAAATTTAACACAAAATGTTTTACTGTATAAAAAAATACTAAGAAACTCATCTTTTTAATTTTTCTAAATTTTAGAGGAAATCAATGCAGAAATGGGCGCGCTCGCTCTCCAAGAGCTAGATATGCGGCAGTTGATGCAACAAATGTTGCATCAACAACAATTGTTTCAGCAGCAGCTGCAATTTTATATACAGCAGCAGCAGCAGCAGCAGCAGCAGCAGCAACAGCAACAACAATAACAACAACAACAACAGCAACAGCAGCAGCAGCAAGAAGAGAAGGAACAACAGGCGCAAAATGGTAAATTATTTCTTTATATTAAATTTTATTTATCCAATTATTTATATATATATATATATATATATATATATATGCATTTTTATAATTTATTTATTATTTATGTTTTAATTTTCAGATAACATAAAAAAAAGAGAAGGCGGACAGTCCCGTAGACGATGGTATGCCCGGCGAAATAGGGGCACTAGGGACGAATGGCGAAATAGGGGCACTAGGGACGAATGGCGTCGCCAGCACCCAAAATAGGGGAGGCCGAGAAGCTGGCCGAGGACGAGGAGGCGGCCGAGGACGAGGAGGCGGCCGAGGCCGAGGAAGGCCAATAATTATAAATAATTATTATTATTAAAAAAAATTATAATTAAAAAAAAATTATTAATAAAAAAAAATAAAAAACAATATAATAATCCAGAATATTTTACTTTCCCTTCTTTCTATTTTCTTCCTTCCTTTTTTGTAAAATATAATGAAATAATGTAATGTGATATAATAGGGCTCCAGGCGAAGATCCACATAAAAAACCTAACGCGCCATTGGTGATACCTCATGGGTGGTGTGGAAAATCGCACTATTTTTCTTAATTTCATATTTTAAATGTATAAAAAAATTAATTATATTTAATATATTATAAAACGTGTGTGTATATATATGTAACATATATATATATATATATATTTTTGTTTGTTTGTTATAAATATATATAAATATGTATATACATAAAAATATATATATATATATATATATCAATCGTATACTTTGACGACGATTTTTCGTAACCATTGGCTATTTCGACGACTTTTGGCTATTTTGACGACGGTAGTAAAAATTTTTACCGATAAATCGTATACTTTGGCGACGTCGTCAAACTAATCCGAAACGGAGAATAGATTAATTTGATGTCATTGTATACTTTGACGACACTATATTTATCTTTTGGCGATTTTGACGACAATAAAACAATTTAACAAAGAATTGAAAATATAATATTCGACATATAATAAAATGATTTTTTTTCATTAAAAATAACTTAAATGACTTAAACTGATTTAAAATGACTTATTTTGACGAGATTTAAGAAATACTCTTTTGTCTCATATTTTTAAAAAAAGATACATATAATACATATAACACAACATGCTGCCTTAAGTATGACATGTTAAGCACTAATTTTTCTGATGTATTCACTAATTAATTAACAGTACAAGTGGTCTTTCAATATTCCAACATGTTAAAAATATAAAATCGTTTATATTTCAAGAATCTCTGCAGATGAATGAATGGGCGTTGATCATTCCATTACATAACACAAGATTCTATTAGCGGAGACTATAATATTAAGCTCTCGCTTAACAGATTCTCATGGTTTGTAATGGATTTCCTCTTGACACTCTGTGCATTTTGGATCTGTGCAAATTATATTCATTTATCTCGTACTGTCTTCTGCTAAAATAGAAATAAACATAATACAATATTAATAAGCAGTGTGATGAAAAGATATCTTTTGAATTGCAATCTTACCTGTATAATCCTCATAATAACTCAGGCTTCTCTTGGACTCAACAAACAATTAGAAAACAGAATGAAAATATTTCACCAATGCTGTAATTACACTGTATTTATCCCAGCACTTATATGTATTGCACAGCATGCATTATTTCTAGCAAAGATTCCACTGTAAATACAAAAAATTAATGAATTAAAAAATTATTAAATTTATGTTAAATATTCTTTATTGTTACCTATAAACTATGAAAATATAACAACAATACTCATCTTTAATTAAATATGTCTTGCATATACATCCACTTGTCTCACGTTACTAAAATACTCGCGTAGATTAGGTAAGATTGCTTATCCAATGTCACATCGTAAAAAAGGCCAATATACTATAAATTTTTCCAAAAGTTTGATACTAAGAACACACAAAATATAATGTTAAAACAAGAACGAACGCGAGGTTAGGATATATGTCATATCTGGAGTAAGCATTCTAGATGAACGTTCTGTTACAATATTTCTATTATTTAAATAACGAATTATTATTTATATAAAAATCAAAAAAATGATAAATTATTTAAATAAAAATATTACATAGCGTTCTTCTATGCCTACTTCGGGTAGAACTCTACTGTAGATATGACAGATAATCCTAACCTAACCTAACCTCGCGTTCGTCCCTGATTTAACATCATATTTTGTATTTCTAGTATCATGCATCTGAAAGTTTACAGAATATTGCTTCTTCTCTTATGATATAACGATGGATAAATAATTTTTGCTGAAATACGTGAGTATTTTAACAATTTGAGACAAGTAAATGTGTAAAACTCATTTAATTAAGAGGGAGTTTTATTGTTAAAATTATTATGATTTATATTTATAAATAATAATAAAGATTCTGATACACATGCTTCATAATTTAATTAATCAATTTTTTTCTATTTGCAGTGGAATCTTTGCTAGAAATAATGCATGCTGTGCAACACATACAAATACTGGGATAACTTGCATTTTATTTTCTTATTGTGTGTAAAACCTAAACAAATCCTGAATTATTAGGATGATAATTATATGGGTAAGATGCAGTTCACACAAAAGATATCTTCTCATCATGCTTTTTATTAATAATGTGTCATGTTTATTTTAGCAGAAAACAGTGATAAGAATTTGCAAATCACAGATCTAAGATGCATCGTGTGTCAAGAGGAAATCCATTAAAAAGCACGAGAATCTTTTAAGCAAGAGCTAATATTGAAGTCTCCGCTAATAGAATCTTGTGTTATGTAATGGAGTGATCAATGCCCATTCATTCATCTGCAGAGATTCTTGAAGTATTAATAATGTTATATTGTTGACGATTAGAAGATTTGAAGACAACTTGTACTGCTATTCAATGAATATGTCAGAAAAGATAGTGCTTAACATGTCATACTTAAACTCAGCATACTGTATTATATATATATTACATGTATCTTATGTACATACATGTAAAAATCTGTTAATTTTTATTTTAATTATTTATTAAATTTACATTTATATTGGACAATGTGTTTATACATATAACATTCTGGGGAAATATATCTGTATCACTGTGATAATTATTTTGTAATAATTATACAAAAAAAATTTTACATGTATGTATGTATGTACCGTCATAATNGGGGGGGGAAAGAGGAGATCAATAAAGCCACGGATCCGGGTAATGCGGCCCGTCGACGTTACCCCCGCGATCCCTGAAAGACTCTTGGCTACTGTATACAACCATGTAAATATCGCGGGTCCGGCGAAATTCAAAGTAGGTGATTCGGTACGCGTTAGCAAGTACAAGACAGTTTTCGAGAAAGGTTACACGCCAAATTGGACAACCGAGGTGTTTAAAATTATAAAAGTGCAGCATACTAATCCCGTAAGCTATCTACTTGATCGCAAAAAATCTATCGCTGGAGCGTTCTACGAACACGAGTTGCATCGCGCGAATTATCCGGACGTGTATCTCGTGGAGAAAGTACTGCGCAGGAGGGATGATGAGGTTTACGTGAAATGGCTGGGATTTGACAATTCGCACAATTCTTGGATACATAAAGACAATGTGATTTAATTAATTAATTTAATTTTCATACAGTGTTTATTTTTTTTAATTTTCTGGAAAAAATATATATGTATAAAATTATAATATTTGAAAAATAAAAATATACATAAAAATATATATACATAAAAAATCCTTATCATTATTCCTTTCTATAGTATATGTATTTTTAATAAGTTATAATAAGATGCATGAGATACACATAAAAATATATGAAATATAAAAAAATCCTTATTAATATTCCTTTCAATAGTACATGTATTTTTTTAATAAGATAATAAGATGTATGAAATATACATTACATAAAAATATATACAATATAAATATCTTTATTAATAATTCTTTTAATAGATAGTTTATCGCACACATTTTACATTTTACATTTTACATTTTACATTACATATTACAATGGTATCCTATAATGTCCCCACGGTAATGTATCTGTGGTTTCAGGTACGATATATCGCTTATCGTCGTACGGACTCAAAGCAATTTTCGTCTCGCAGATCGTGTATACTTGGTGCAGTTTAGATCGTATACACGACTGCTGGCGCGTCATTTCAATTTCTTCTTTCAAACACCGCGTGTAATCATCAAACGTTATCGTTCTCGCGACAACGTTGCTCTTGACGCCTTTAACTTTTTTCGTGTCTTTCTTTCCATCCACTCGTAATGCGTACATCTTTGCTCTGAGTCCGACGAATTCGGTCATTATGGCACCGTTATTTTCATCCTTCATCAGGCCCGGTACTTTTTTATTTTCAAGCGGTATACCGTACGCATTGTCTACCGCATAATCGCTCGTGTCAAATCTGGCGATATCGCGCTTCATGTTCTCATACACATCAACGCACTCAATGTGATATATCAAACTATCTGTATCGGTATACATAATCTTACATTTATCGCGATACATTGGCGTCATATACTCGTGATGAAATTCATACAAACATGTCTTGGATATGTCGAGTATGCACATACCCACATAAATCGGCTTGTAGAATTTCACCTCGAGTTTACGCAATTCCACAGCGATTAAGTTTTCTGAAAAAACGCTTCTGCTGTGGAAATTCGGTTTCGCGATCATCGCTTCTGCACCGTACTGGCCATCCCATTTTGTTAATAATTTTACATCGACACGATTCCGCACATTTTCCATCGTTTTACCAAACACAGCATTATTCATTAATTTATATAAATTTTTCTCGAAATCGTTTTTCGCGAGTGTTCTGAAATGTGTATTTAATTCGATATAACTGCGAAGCCATGGAAATTGCGTAAATTGTAATACGCGATGTATTTTTGTTACACGAAGGCCGTGACGCGTACACTGCTGTAGGTTACGGTAGTGTATCACGTAACGCTTCTTATCATATAACGTTGCAAGTAGTTTGAATTCCCGCTTACCGGGCGGCTTGTCGCGCGTCGGACAAAACGGTAGGTCAATGTGCGTATCGTGAAGATGTCGTGGGTATTCGAGATCGACTTCGAGGATATAGCCTGTAGGGGAATCTAGCGCGATGGATGATACATCAAAATTCGACACGTCGTCGACCCATCGAAAATCGGCATAGGGCAACGGTTGACACATTGCCCATCCGTATAAATTATTAACGTCAAAATACATCAAGTACGACGATGGTTTCGATGGATCGTACGACTCCATGTACTTGTTATTAGCGCGAGCGTATCTGTTGGAACATTGGCTCAGACCACCGCGTATACCGCGTTCGATGAACATAACCATGTCGATATCCGTAAGCAACTCGAACGTGATCTTTGTATGCTTTAACATGGCGTCCCACGTGTATCCGGGGAGAGTATAATAATACGCGGGGTCGAGTCCGTAACTTTCGATACATTTATCGCGAAAATTTTCGAAAATATCTGCTAATAACAATACGTCGATTTTGAGATACATGTCGCTATATTCACCCAGCGTCCGAATGGAGAACCGCGTCCAGACGTTCTCGGCGTGCGCGTAATCGCTCTCGGATACAGTTTCACCGGTCAAAGAACTGTAAAACGATTCGCGCGGTGGTAAACACGTATCGTGCAACCTGTCAATGGAATCGATGTATTCGTATGGAAATACACCTTTTCGCGTTAACAAATTGAAATTTTCGGCAGATAAATTTTGAAATTCCGATTTTAAAATTTTGAGTTTATCTTTGTCCAAAAATGATGCCAATTTATCGAGACTCGATGTGAGAAATTTGTATGAATCGATGAAACGTAATTTTATTTGATTTTTTGATTCTTCTTTAAAATCAACACTTTTAGTAAATGAAATATATTTTTCCTTAGTTATCGGCAATAACTCGATTTTCCCTTCGAACGCTGTGGCTATTTCCTCGATAATAAAATGAGAATCGTAACCGGATAAATTGTGAAAAACTATCGGAATGCAAAAAGAATCTTTATAATTTAGATTACAATTTGAATGTGCAGGACCTCTGTACCGCCCGGTCAGATGGCAATGATCGCGAACGCGTGTATCGTCTTGCGCGAACGGTTTTTTGCATATGTGACATTGAGTAACGTGATAAAATTCTTTCTGTTCTTCGAACGTTAAATCTACCATGGGGACATTTGTTTTTAAAATATTTTTTACGCGTAATGCCAAATTTTTAAGATCTTTAACGAACCATGCTATACAATCGGCGCTACGATGCGAATGATACGCCGATAAAGATTTGTCGAACGAGCAATGTACATAGTAAGCTATGCTAAATACTTGATGATGATGTTGATATAATTTCTCTTCTTCCTTTTTGGCCAGGACGCATTCCAAGTCGGCGTACACAATGAATGGAAGCCGCTCCTTCCGATTAGGGTTGCTGAACTCGAGCCACTTGTCCTTGTCGCTCGGCAATCGGACAGCGCAGTCGTTTAGCTTTCCGCAGTCGACCGTATGCAACTGCAACTTGTCGTCCGAACCAAAATAATGTAGACATCTGTAAAGGAAAAAAATTTAATTAAGATTTTAACAATTCATATTATAATTATACAAATAATAATTATTCAAATAATATAAAATAAACTAACCGATCGCAGATATATTTCTTGTGATCTTTTTTGCTGAGTTGCGAGCTCACTAGTCGGGATAGATTCTTGATCCACGCGAAATGTCCCACGCTGTTGTTACCATCTTCCACGTATAGCAGATTCACATGCTTGTCCCGTTTCTGCTGTGAAAGATGTATCGGGGCAATGTTGTTCTCTTTCTCGATGCTGTACACGTTGATTGAAATGTTATTTGCATGTTCAAATTTCTTAATCTGATTCATAGTCGCTGGAAACTCAATGTCCCGGAGATTCAACACTGTCGCGTAATGCGGGTACGATGATTTCCGTTCCGCGTGACTTTCGGCGGGATACAGAGCGGCGACCACTGCCCACGCGAAACATGCATTGTCCTTTGATTGCACATTAATCACCGCTCTCTTCATCATAATATCCCGCGGTAACTTGATGTGACATCCCGCGTGCATGGGATTGAACTTGTTAATATTTACAGTCAAGTTCAATATTCGCGACAAAGCCCACCCGCTATCGCGTTCCTGAAATTCTTCCAGAGACGCTAGGGTGGACTCGATAACGCGCTGTTCGTACCACTCGCGTAAATTGGATGTGCGAAAGAGTTCATGGTTTCTTGTATTTACACTTTTATTTTCGCATGTTTATCTCCGGCCACAAATTCACCATTGAATATTGTGTTCACTTTTATACTGCTGTGTTTTTCTAGAGCGTCCTGCACATGTTCTATCACAATGTCTTCGGCATCCTTGAGAAATTGACGCGGTTCGATGTGATTATAATTTATCACCGCACCAGTCGATACGCGACTCTCGAACGCGGTATCGATCTCTCGCCAAACGAGTCTCTCCGCGTTATTGTCATCGCTGTATTCACCACCACTGGGAATAAATCTTCTCTGCAATCGAGTTTTTGCACCTTCGAGCTGCGCGATTTTGGCTGCCAGAGATTGCCTCTTTCCGATCGAGAGTCGCGGACGCTTAACACGACTGCGTTTTTCGAGCTCTTTGATCAATTCTTCGCAACGCTGCAGCCATGCAAAATACTCGCCCAAGGTGGTAATTTGGCGAGATCGCTCTATCAGATCGCCTTCAGTCTGCTCGATGTTTTCCATTTTATGTATTATCACACAATATATATATCACAGAAGACTAACAGAACACTATCTTTTTTCTGACAAAACACTTTCCGAGAGAACACTATTTTTTGCTACCGACGTGTCGATGCGTTTTCAAATGATGTACTATGATCTGCTGCGCTTCGATCCTTCTTATATTCGACCAACAAGCTTTCAGAGACTGTTGGGGGTTGACACGAAAGAAAATTTTCTTGCAAATGTACCTAGGATCGTAGAAAAAATGCGCTATTATATTACACAGATTGCTTGAAAAGGTTGGACTGAAATATCTCAAAAATGTAAGTTTATGAAATAAAGTCATAAAAATATGTATAAGAGTAAAAAAAAAAAAAAAGAGTATAAAAGGTTTTCTATAGTATCCCATTTACAAGAAAAAATTTTCTTTGTGTCCGCCGATAATCTCTGAAAGCTTGTCCGCTTAATCTCTATTGTTTATACGTCGAACGGGAAAAAAAACCTGGAATTATCTATTACGGGTGTACCTCGAGAGTACAAAGCAGCCGAACATCGGCGCTGATATGTAAACGAGGGAGACACCTCCGATTAGTCAATCAAAGCCAATTGTGTCCAATTGTATTGTGTCTAATCGAGTAATCCCCAGACAAAGCAGCCGATCATTAGCGCTATTAAAATTTTTCCTTAAAAAATAAAATTTTTCCTTAAAAAATAAAATAAAATACAATAAAATAAAAGAACAATAAAAAGGATTAGGTCCGCAAAATCTTTTTCAAAATATATAATAAAATACAATATATATAAAAATATATATAAAAATATAAAAATATATATAAATATATATAAAATATATATAAAAATATATAATAAAATACAATAAAAATAAAATAAAAGAACAATAAAAAAGATTAGGTCCCCAAAATCTTTTTCAAAATATAATAAAATACAATAAAATAAAATAAAAGAACAATAAAAAAGATTAGGTCCCCAAAATCTTTTTCAAAATATAATAAAATATAAAATATAATAAAATATAATAAAATACAATAAAATAAAATAAAAGAACAATAAAAAGGATTAGACCCAAAAAAGGATTAGACCCAAAAAAGGATTAGGCCTAAAATCCTTTTCAAAAGAATACCGCTCTTTTGTTTATGCTTGTCATTAACGTGACCCCCCCCCAACCCCCGCGTGACGTCATACCCCCGCTCCGCTGAGATCCCCTCGCACCTCACCTCCCTCAGAGGACCTGGGTTAGAACCGGCCTACTACATCTACTCACTGTACATGCATAATAATTATAATAAACAAGAATACATAAGTATAGAATATATACATAAATATGCAATCAAATCGTCTTTTCAAATGCGTCTTTTCATAATGTGTCTTTTCAAATTCAAATCCGAAACCTACTCTTTCTTATTTATTTATTTCCCGAGAGATTATATTTTTTCTGTGTAGGCGGTCGATCGATATTATCGATTGATTCGTCAGCTGATATCGAATGTAATATTGAGCGACAAAATCTTGATAGCTAGGATGGATAACTATATATACAAGGTGTCCCTAAAATTCTATCACGCACTTGTGAGGAGGTAGAGAGCAATAAATTGAATAAAGAAGTCCTATACTGTTCGGGATCGCACCTGTGAGTTGCGATTTTGTTTTGCCGGGACACACCCGAGAGGGTATCGCGAATTTGCAAATCGCGTGATTTCGCACTGGATGAGTGACGGGATGAAATAACGTAAAATTGTTCCTTTGATTGTAACACAGTGACATCCACACAAGTGGCGATAAGTTTATTGCGTAAAAGTACACGATACAAGATTTGTTTAGCTTTCGATGCGTGTGCGACATTAATTTGAGTATTCGAGCACGTCGAGACTCGGTTTAGCGAGATCGCACTACACAATTGTTCACTTGGTATAAACGATGCAACACGTTATCAGCTGTTTGCGTGAGAGCGAGCGAGATGGCGCTCTATCAGCTGTCCGCGAGAGCGAGCGCAACAGCACGATTTACGGTTGCACGCACGAGATGGAGAGAGACAGCGTTCCATCAGCTGTCTGCGAGAACGAACGAGACGGCGCTCTATCGGCCATTCGCGATATCGACCAAGACCGCACTATTCATGGGTGCACGCACGAACTTGAGAGAGACAGCGCTCTATCGGGCTGTCTGTGAGAGCGAGCGAGACGGCGCTCTTTCAGCCGTCCGCGTGATTGCGAGCGAAACCACACTATTCACGGTTCGACGCGAAACTGAGTGAGACAGCGCTCTCCACTGTTCGACGAATGAGCGGAGGCTCAATGAGAAACAGGCTCCACCTCTAACTTAGAGTGGAGGCGTTCCGATGAATCCCGGCACTCGCGCTCATACCGTTTACGTGTTGAACGGAATCGATTATCTTTAAATGAATTGTCCAATGATCCGTCACGATATCTGATACAAAAATTCGTCTATGAAATTTAATCGCGATTTACACGTTTTACTGTTTCAAACGCGCTTGCAAAATCTCAGTTCTCACCGCTCGATAATCCGAAAATGACTTTGATAAGAATTCTCTATAACTTTCCACGACCCTCGCAATTATTCCGTAATGACTCTGATAAAAACTAGACAAAGACTGCTCTATAACTTTTCATGACTCTCGCAATGACTAGGTAGAATTCAACAGTGACTTCGCGGGAGAGAGCCTTTCTCCCGTATATAAGGAATCCATTACGCATGATCCGAGTTGAATCTATCCGGTTAAGGCACGTCGAATCGCGTGATTTTCCGATTGCCTAATTGGCCAGGATCATGTATTATTCCGCGACCACGCGGATCCTGGCTGATTTTGAAAAAATATCGTACGGAATTATATTTGTGAGTTTGCTTTGGCGCGCACGGATGGCGCCAGTATTACCGGGGTGATATTTTCGCTCGAAATTCAGGGCGAATCCTGAACATATACCGTTTAACGATTTTCACAATAATAATAGAAATATTAATTATGAAAATCAGACGAATAAGAGACGCTCGACCGCTCGAGCCAGCACGACCTACCATATCACATAATGTCTGCCGGCGCGCAGCGAGGGGAGGGATAGCGCGTCGCTATTCGTAGTTATTGCCATCGCCATTTTCGTTGCATGCCGGCAGGCAATGTCTGACACAGTGGGCCATGCTATAGCTCGAGCGGTCGAGCGCTTCTCTCATTCGTCAAATTTTAATAATTATATACTTCTATTATTATTGCGAAAATCATTAAACAGTAGGACTTCTTTATTTAATTTACTGCGCTCTATCGCCTCACAAATATGTGATAGTGTTCAGGGACACACACACACACACACACGCGCGCGCGCGCGCGCGCGCGCGTGTGTGTGTGTGTGTTTTAAAAGTCCCGGAACGCTATCTCGAAAGCGATCAACTGTAATGAAAAATATGTAAGGAACAAAGTTGTAAGACTAAATAAAATGTACCTAATGATGATAAGAATTTGACCTTGGATAAAGTATTCAAGATCATATGAAAGTCAAGTTGATTTTTTAAACTCAACTTGAACTCCTCATTTTTTATTGCATATTTTTATAGCTTATGTCAAGAGCTTCCATCCGTATCAGTCGAATATCTCAAAAACTAAGCGCGGCAGACAAAAATTGTAGGGCTTAAAATAATTTAATGGTCATATTAGTTTGCCTTTGAATAGCACCGTCAAGGTCATATAAAAGTACATTAAATTTTTTAAATGGAAACTTCCATTTTTTATTGCATATTCTTGTAGCTTAACTCGAGAGATTTTCAAAACATTATAATTAAATTAGTTTTTATTAAGTACTTTTCGAGTTATGAGGTTTGAAATAATTTTTTAATTTTATTTTTTAATTTTTTAATTTTTACATAAACCATCAAATATCTAATAAAATATTCATTTTTCGATTATCTTACCTTAATACTTTTATGTACAAAATAATGGGAAGAATCGATTGGTATAAAGAAAACACATAGTTGTTTCGAAGAAAAAATATGTAATTTACAATTAACAATTACATATTTTTTCTTAAAAACAACTGTGTGTTTCCTTTATACCAATCGATTCCTCTTATTATTTTGTACATAAAAGTATTAAGGTAATAAAAAAATTAATATTTTACTAGATATTTTATGATTTAGATAAAATTGAGAAATTATTTTATCCCTATAACTCGGAAAGTAAATGAAAAAATACTTTATTATAGTGTTTTGGAAAGCTCTTGAGGCAAGGTACAAGAATATGTAAAAGTATATAGGGTGTCCTATTTAAAAAGTTGGAGGTGACTTTCACGTGACCTTCAAGTGAAAAACTAACATGACTCTTCAAGGTCAAACTAATAGCATCATCTTATGTTCCCCTTTAAGCGATACAACTTTTGTCTGAAACATTTTTTTATATTCGCTTTGTTTTCGAAGAAATTGCTTGTGTCACTATAAATGCCCCACCATGTATAAATATAATTGCGCCATAGTTGATGACAAATAATTGATAAAATAATTAAATTTTCACAATTAATATTCTGAATAATTAAATTTTTCCAGTTTAATATTCTGAATCGTTTGTTGAAATTACATTGAAAATTAAGTCGATGGAAATAAATACAGCAAATTTTTAATCCTGCATTTTTAATCAAGCATATTTTATATTCTCCATATTTATTTGTAACAAAAACTTAAATAAAATGCTAACTGCAAGAACGATAACTTGGTATACGAGGTGTGTTCAAAAAAAGGTGACTTCAAATTTCGCGGGCTACGTACATTCGATTTTGGAATTTTTCTTTTTTTTGTTATGTTGGTACACATGTCCCCAACATATGTTGACATTATCAGCTGTTTTGCATGTTTGGTTTGTTTTTCACAGATATAAGAGTTAAACGTGTTTTGGTGTGCTTGGCGATTTTTTGCTATCGAAAAATTAAATTTTGTGTGAAAAATAAAATTAAGTGCTCTGACGTACTTGAAATGTTGACTGCGGCATTTGGCGAGTCTACTCTGAGCAAAAAAAATGTTTACAAGTGGTACAAGCTCTTCACAGAAGGTCGTTAATGACGATGCCCGCCTTGGACGCCCCACGTCAACAATCGATGACAACGTCGAAGCAGTGAAGAAAATTGTTATGGAGAATCGTCGAATCACTATTAGAGAAGTTGCTGAGGATGTCGGCATATCGGTTGGCTCATGCTATGCAATTTTTTCGGGTGTTTTGGGCATGCAACGTGTGGCGGCGAAGTTTGTTTCGAAATTGCTGAATTTCGACCAAAAACAACGTCGCGTAGACATTGCTCAGGAGCTGTTGAATGCCATCAACGACGATCCAGATTTGCTCAAAAGGGTCATAACTGGTGACGAATCATGGGTAACTGAAAAGACCCATGAAAGGACGGAGATTTGCCACGATTGAGGAGATAAAGACTGTATCGCTGGAAGAGCTCGAGACCATACCAAAAAGCGCATATCAAAAGTGCTTCGAGGATTGGAAAAAGCGCTGGCACAAGTGTATAATATCTGAGGGGGATTACTTTGAAGGGAACAAAATAGACATTGATGAATAAATAAATATTTTTCGAGAAAAATAAAAAGTCACCTTTTTTTTGAACACACCTCGTATTTTATTATGTCGTTGTGCTTTTGGGGCGGCAAGTGACTTGAATGGCAGAGCGCTTGTCTACTAAGCCACGGATTCCGAGAGTCTTAGTACGGTCGCCCCATTATTCTTCCTTTGCTGGAAGAATATACACATATTCTATTCTAAAACATAGTCTACTCTATACCTAATCATGCAGTATGAGCGGGACTCACTCGCTCCTTGCCAATCAAATAAAAAGCCAAGATAAGTCCCTGTGTTTTTACCATTGTTTTATGACAAGTGAAATCATGCTGTATTTTATGTTATGTTTCTCCTGTTAAAAAAATAGTAGTCTTTTAAAAAAAAACAATATATGCTTGATTTCTGCTGCATTTTGCTGCTGTAGCATCATGTTATGTTATGTTTAGTTTTACTTTAGTTTTTGTTGACATATTGTGGCAACATGTGATCTTCAAATTCTATTAATTTAATGAATTTCTGCTTAATTTTTTCATTTTATATAGCATATAACGCATAAATTGTTGTCGCATTTTTGTAACAGAAATTATTTAAAATTATGCTTCATTGCTGCCAAAGATCTACCTAAGTTTAATATAATATGTAGTACAAATTTGTGTTACATAACATTATTTATAATTATGTTTAGGTGAACGTATTGATTTTATTTTAAATGCGAATCAAACTTTGGCTCAATATTGGATACACGTACGAGGACTTGGAGAATGTGAAGAAAAAAGACTATATCAATTAGCAATCCTTGCTTATAAAGATAGTTCTAAATCGTCATTATCATCGCAACCAGGATATTCTTTTGGTGTATCTAAAAATATTGTGAGTACATAAAGAATTTTACAAATCTAAAATTCTAATATTTCGTTTAAATTAAATGAGAAGAAATAAAAATCTTAAAAATGTCTGTTCTTTTTTTTATCCAAAAAAAAACATTTAAAAAATTTTAATGTTTTAAAATCTGAAAAAATATAAATTTTCTATCTCAAGATAATTATCTGTCATGTATAAAATAATAGCTCATACTATTGATCTTTCATTCATACTGTTCAACTTATTGATCTTTCATTCGTACTACTATAAAAAATAAAGATAAATAAAGATAAATTATACAATAACATAAAGCTAAAATTAATCTTATTTTTATCGCGTATTTATATAGGTTCGCATCCTTATTTAGTACATTTATATATAGAGTGCGGAAAATATATCGAAATCTATGAATATTTCGAAAACATATTGGTAAATATGTCGATGAAGGGAGCCCGCCTCGATTACTTTGATCTTGACATATGTTGTCAAGGTCACTGCTCTGAGTAACATTTAAAAGGTTTTAGCTGTTGCTCGTTGTTTATTAAAAAGTTATAAACAAAAGAAGTTTTATAAATTTTACAGAATTTTTGGACACCATGTACAATAATAGAACTTTTATATTGAAAGTTATCAAGGAATAAACGTATTGAAGAACATTTTAATTTCTTTGATCTTTACATATATATCGATTATTATTGAGGATTTCATGTTGTGTAAAAAGTTGCAAATCTATGTGGAAGCGTACAATAATAGACCTCGCTTCGCACTGACTCAAGAGTGGTGTGAGGTGGACCTCGTTTCATTTTCTACATAGGTTTGTAACTTTCCACGTCATTATTGTACGCTTCCACATAGATTTGTAACTGTCCATACAAAATGAGATCCACTCCATATCACCTCTAAACAGTAGTAGTAGTAGTAGTATAGATTTATTGGTCCCCTAAGGGTTTCAATCTCTTACATATATATATATACAGGGTCTACCAAAAGTGTGGAAACCCCTAAATATCTCGGAAAATATACGTTTTACAGAAAAGTGTTTCCAACAAAAGTTGTAGGGTTTAAGAAGATCTATATACTGATTCTATCAGTTTGACCTTGGATGGCGTCGTCAAGATCAGGTCAAGGTCACATTGACTTTTTTAAATGACACCCCCTACATTTGATTACATATTCTTATAGCTTAATTCAAGAGCTTTCCAAAACACTATAATAATGTTCATTTTTATTAAGTACTTTGCGAGTTATGAGGGTTGAATGATAGAGTAGCGCCGGTATTAACATTATCCAAGGTGTACTACATGGAGGTTACTCGCTCGGATTTGCATCTGTTGTGTGTGTGATCCAGCTAACTAAGGCAAGATCGATTCCTCAACATATCCTCATATTTCGCTGAAGTCAAATTGCCAAAAAATTGCTCCATAAAACGTGTATGAAACGTCTCGTTAGTTCCTTCATTTACCGCTATGTGACGCACTACATGCAGTCTAACTCGCATTTAAAATTCAACTAAGAATGTATAAAGCTATCAAAGAACGAGCACCTTCTAACTTCAGCTTTGAGCAAGCAGAAATTAATTGTTATCGTCCAAATACAACGTACGATTAATTAAAATTAAACGTTTTAAAAATGGCTGGCGACTTGTCGGAACGTGAAAGAATCACTATCCTCATGATGCGTGGATGGGGTGATAACGAAAGATCGTTCTCTGATGTCGTTCGATTATTTAATGACACGTATCCGAACCGTCGAATTAATAAGTCCACTGTGTTAAAAACAATAGAACGTTTTAGACAAACTGGTAGCGTAAGAAATCGCTCTAAGTCAGGAAGACCATTGTCTGCAACCAACGAAGAAAAACAACTTGATGTTCTGCAGACATTTATTGAAGATCCCAATTCTAGTGTTCAGAGAGTCGCTCAAACTCACGATATTGCTCCCATGTCGGTTTGGAGAATTTTAAAGAAGAACAAGTTCCATCCATATAAATTGCAATACGTTCAAGAATTGCAAAACGGAGATGAGGAGCGTCGTATACATTTCTGTGAAAGAATGATGGCACTAATAGATGTCCGGCCCATCTTCCCTTATCAAATTGTTTTCACAGACGAGGCAACTTTTACCTTAACGGGAGAAGTTAATAATCAAAATTTTCGTTTCTGGTCAGATGAGAATCCGAATTGGGTGCGGGAAACTCACACACAACATCCACAAAAAATAAATGTATGGTGCGGAATAATAGATGGCTATTTAATAGGGCCGTTTTTTTTTGAAGAATATTTGAACGCTCAAAGGTATGAGAGATTACTTGTTGATCAAATAATTCCAGCCATACAGAATACTTTTCCAAATAATTTCCAAGAAATATGGTTTCAGCATGATGGAGCTCCTGCTCATTTTGGTGCAGGACCACGTCGTATTTTAAATGAGACTTTTCCGCTACGGTGGATAGGAAGAAGGAACGGAAATGAGGGAGGAGAGGATTGGCCACCTCGGTCACCAGATCTAACTCCTCTTGATTATTATCTATGGGGATATCTGAAGAGTAAGGTTTACAGAACAAAACCTAAAACCATTCACGAATTGATACAGCGAATAAGGGATGAAATGGCTTTGATACCTTTTGAAACGAATCGTAAAGTCATTTCTACATTCTACCAAAGATTAGCATATTGTCAGGAAGTAAATGGCAGCCACTTTCAGCATTTACTTTAACACATTGAAACACATTTGCAATCGTTTGGTGCAACCTAACCTGATCTCTGTATACACGCACCGTACGCACGCACACGCACACATTTCGAACAATTATTATGATAAATGAGCATCCACAAATTTATTTACTGTTTACTATGTCGATTGCTTTCCAGGTCTTTAAATGCTCGATTGTAATTTGGTTGGGTCTTTGCTTTTGCTGACTGGATCCACGACCGATCTTGCCTTAGTTAGCTGGATCACACACACAACAGATGCAAATCCGAGCGAGTAACCTCCATGTAGTACACCTTGGATAATGTTAATACCGGCGCTACTCTATCATTCAACCCTCATAACTCGCAAAGTACTTAATAAAAATGAACATTATTATAGTGTTTTGGAAAGCTCTTGAATTAAGCTATAAGAATATGCAATCAAATGTAGGGGGTGTCATTTAAAAAAGTCAATGTGACCTTGACCTGACCTTGACGACGCCATCCAAGGTCAAACTGATAGAATCAGTATATAGATCTTCTTAAACCCTACAACTTTTGTTGGAAACACTTTTCTGTAAAACGTATATTTTCCGAGATATTTAGGGGTTTCCACACTTTTGGTAGACCCTGTATATATATATATATATATATATATATATATATATATATATATATATACATCAAACCACAACAATAAACAAATTTCAGCTATTAACGTTCACTATAACCTCTTTTATCACTCCTCCTACACACACCACCAGCACACAGCCTTTTATCACTCCTCCTACTCACCCCCTTTGAACCTGGCCATATTTGGTCTTACAATTTTATTTCCCCCCACCCCTCCCTCGTACCTAACTCCTCCTTACCTTCTCCTTACAAGACCCAGCTTCACACACACTTTTACATATACATATCTTTCCACATATCTCTTCCGAACCTGGCCTATTATGACCTTACTATTTCTGTTTCCTCTCCCTTCCCTACGAGAACCTTCCACTCCTCTTCTCATGCGATCCTCTCCCCTCCTTACTCCTCCTCATCTCCCCAACCTCAGGCCCTATTCCTCCCCTTCCCTCTTCACCATTCTCCTTTCATTACTCATTTTCCTTCCCCCTTTCTCTTTCTCCTCCCTGCCCTTCCTCGTCCCATCTTCATCTTCCCCTTATCCCAAAACTCCCTATTCGTTGCAACCACTTTTTTCCCCTAGCTCTTTCCCTCCTCGCTGCCACTACCATTCCCAACTCCCCTTCCTCTCTCTCCCTCCTACCTTCCCTCATCTTTTCATTCCTCCTCCTCCTTTTCCCATTCCTGTCCTTCCTTATCCCATTTCCACCTAATCCCCTTCACTCATAACTCTCTATTCTTCGCCACCACTCTCTTCCCCTTCGCTCTCTCACTCCTCGCTGTCTCTACTATTCTCCAGCACACTCTCTGCACTATTTTCCTCTTCCTTCTGTCCACCCGTCACTCTCCACAGCTCTTAACCTCTTCTACCATGTGTCTCTCCACCACATTAACTACTCCCTGCTTCCACCACGTGCTTCCCATCCGATCCTCCATATCGATATTTATCGCTCCTTGCTCCTTTACCGCTCCGCCGCATCGTTATATATCGATCCTCGATCCTTTACCGCTGCGTCGACACCACTCACCGTTGATCGATACCTCGCTCTCCTACCTCTGCTCACTGCGCCAAATTGTTTACATCTTCTTGTTCTGTTTACCCCTCCTTATCCCTCCTCTGGTCTTTCTCTTCTTTTTCTTCTCCCGCCTACGAATTTTCCTTTCCTCCTAACTTCCTCTGCCGCTCACTCTCTTCTTTTTCTTCATTGTCCTGCACTCCTCTCACTATCCGCCTCTCAATGCATCATCTCCTCCCCCTCACCACCTCCTACTTCTATATATCCTCCTCATTTCTCTTCATCACTCCCACCAACTCTTCCATCACTCTCCTTATCTCTCTTAGCTCCTCCACTACTCCTCCACTTCTAACCATCTTCGCTATCCTTTCTCCTCTTTAGTTACCGCCTCGTGTCCTCTTTACTCTACCTCAATCCATATCACTTCTAAATAATTTATTAAATATTTCTTATTAAAAATGAAAAATAAATAATTGAATAACCGCATATATGTAAAAAAAAATTCCATTAAGTACACAATATGTTTAAAGATTACGTGAAATTCGTGAAACATTTCTTGTTTATAACTTTTTAATAAATAACGAGCGACACCTGAAATTGTATACAGAGTGATATATATATATATATATATATATATATATATATATATTAATAATTATATATATAAGATAATTATATAGTATAATTTTTTTGTACAGGGTGTTCATTTTAAAACTTTCTTCTTCCGTTTATTTCATGATTGACTATTTTTTGTGAAAAATGCCAAAAAGTGTCAATTTTGTATTCGAAGGGGCTACGAATTTAAGTACATATATTAAATGTAACGAAATTTTTTTCATCCCTTTTGTCGAGGTAGCATTTTGATATTTGTTATAATAATTAACAAATAAATAAATTCTACTCCAAATTATATCTTTTTATGTAAAACATTTTTGACACCTAAAACTTCTAAGTGTAATTTCTCGAAAAATATTCACTTAAATAAAAAAAAAGCGTTGTACAGAGAATCAAAAGACCTTTAAAGTGTTATATTACTTGATGCCTATTGCCATTTAAGATTTTTTAAGAGGTAGCTACGACAAAGAGGATGAAAAAATCTTGTTGCATTTAATGTACTTAAATGTCCCCCTTGAAAACAAAATTGATGTCTTTTAGCATTTTTTTCACAAAAAATAATCAATCGTGAAATAAATGGATGGAAAGTTTTAAAATTAATACTCTGTATATAATTATGTATTAATTATTTTATATAACCACATTACATGTATTACGTTTATAAAAAATTATTAACTTAGTTTTGTAAACATTTCAGTTTAATCCACCGAATTCTACAGAATGTGGAAATGGTCTTTGTGTATATGAGTTAAACAAAATCTATTCTGCTGATGAAAATATAATATCATTAACACGTAATCCAGATTATATGCTTATACTATCTTTTGATTTTTTTAACTACAGTACAAATAATGGAGAACGGTTATTATTTAACTCCAAAAATCAAGAATATAAACCTTTTTTTGGTAAGAATTGTTAAAAAGGATTATAGTTGTTTTAATTAAGTTTACAATCTTTAAGTTTACAATACTAATATTTTTTTATTATTATTTCTATGAAATATTAATATTTTTCTAAAAAGAGCCTAACATGAAAATCTTCAATAAACTATCATTTATTAGTTATAAGAATGCTTTTAGTACTGCTATTATTTATATGAAGTAAAGATATTTAATATTTTAAATATTAAATTTGAGGTATTTAATCCCTAGTAGCACAAACATTGGCAAAATATTGGTATATACCTTGGCTTAATATTGGTTATATTGGAAATGTCTTGGCCAATATTTCCCAATGTAAAATTAATATTGATTGTTAATAAAATGCAAGTGTTCTGCCAATACTGCAGTCCCCATGATGACCAATATTGGCTACTAAATAAACATAAATGTGTTGCCAATATGGTTGCATCCATCATAATACCAATATTGATTATGAAATAAATGTATTTGTGTGCCAATATTGCATGTTCACACATTATATGTGAGCCTCGCGCGTCGTCCCACTCTCGGGTTAGGTGTTTTCCCTTACCTAACCTAACCTAGTGGCGAACGGGAAAACACCTAACCCGAGAGTGGGACGGCTTTATATACTGCTTTAGATGGAGTCCCACTCTCGGGTTAGGTGTTTTCCCGTTCGCCACTAGGTGGGAAAACACCGAGCAGTATATAAAGCCGCGGCACAGGCTGTGCCGCACAGTCTGTGCCGCACAGGTCTCACGAGTCACGACTTATCAGTCAAAGAGTGCGGACTATTAGCCGCACCTCCTCTACCTTTTACGAGGAGCTCCAGAACTCCATAAATTAACCACAGACGGTTAATTTTTTTCTTTATGGCGAATTCCGTCATATATTAGAAACTGATCTATATCCAATGTAAAAATATTTTAGGTATGTATAATTAGCCAATCTTGGTTAAAGATGAAAATAATATATTCGTCAAATATTACAATTCAATACTGGCTCAAAATGAAATCGTGTCTACTTTGCAATATTGGACCAATATTGCAATAGTTGGAAATATTGGATATATGTATATTGTTAGCCAATATTGCTCCAAGAAAATGTGCTCCTAGGAATATTTTAAATTGAATATAAGATATTTTAAATATGAAATATTTAATGCTTTTTAAATTTAATCTCATTCTATTACCTATAATAAAAATTTTTTTAATTTTTAGTTGCGGTAACCGGATCTCATTTAATTAGTTTGGTCAACAATATTTCATATCAAAATCCATCAGCACCTCTTATCTCACAGAGTGATGGATATCAATTTATGTGTGATGATGTTTCCGTACCATCTACATGCACAGAACCATGTTTTTGCACTCACGTTTATCACATCCCGCTTCATGCAACTGTAGATGTGATGATCTATGATAAAAGTATGTTTGTAAAAAAGATATCAAAAATATGAAAAGGAAAACGTCAAGTATCCATTTTTCTTTATAATCAAAATTAAATTCCTTTACAAAAATAAAACCTGTTCAGAATTAAAAAAGTAATTGAACTGAAGCATACTGAATTACTTTTATAGTATCAATATTTTTTCAAACCATTAATTTATATTTATTTTAATGCAATTCTTTACAAAATTGCATTAAAATAAATATAAATTAATGATTTGAAAAAAATATTGATACTATAAAAGCAATTCAGTATATTTAAAATTCAAACAAACGTAGAATCTCTTTAACTATAACAGTTCTTTACAAAAATGGCACTTCAAAAGAATATATGTAAATAAAAAATGCTAAAATTACTAAAGAAAGAGTCCAAGTTTAAAACATAGTAAATGCATTAATACTAATGTTTAAAGCTTTATAAAAATATAGTTTATTGTACACATATAATGCTAACTTTATAAAAATATGTGAAAATAAATATTTAGAAAAATATATAAAAATTCTTTTCATAAATGTAATTATAAAATAAATGAATATTAATATCAGAAAAATTCTTTTTATTAACATATAGTAAGTCTGTATTATTACTGATATTCATGTTGTATAAGATTTGTATAAAAGACACACTAATTAATATTATTCAAAAAAATTATCTAATATTAATTAAATATATTAATTATTAAAATATTACAATATATGTGATATAATATACTCATCAAAATTATCGTAAAGGTAATTTCATGTCAAATTTTTCGCATAATTTCAAATAAGTATAACTCCAAAATGGTCGTATTTGAACAAAACTTTTTTTTATTCTCAAGTTTAAGTCTCTATTTTAAAAATCATTTAAATCAATCAGATTTAGAATTTACCCCGTCCCTCTCTCGTCATCTCTTTAAAAGTAAGGACGTCTCCAAAAAGTTACATAATTTGACGCATTCCACGGGGTGGATAAATTTTTTCGCAAATTTTATGATAATCATCATAAAATATGGACTTTTATGTGTGAATTGAAAGAAAAAATGAAGTTTGTACGATTTTTTTCGCGGAATTGTATACATCTCTCTCTCTCTCTCTCTCTCTCTCTCTCTCTCTCTCTCTCTGTGTGTGTGTGTGTGTGTGTGTGTGTGTGTGTGTATGTGTGTTGAAAAACGGGAATGTGGAAATGATCACAGCGCTAAATCAAACATGGAATGAAATTCCTCAGGCAATAATTAGACCCTGCAATAATATGCATGAGCGTCTGCAAGAGATTATTCGAAGACGAGGCGGCAATACACATTTTTAAATGTGAACATTTTCATATTCCCGTCTTCCGAAACACACGATGAGCTAAATCTGACTAGTAACTTCCTCGTGATGCGAATCAGATAATGTTAGTGTTAAATGGTGGTAAATGAACAAAAATGTTTAGATATAACTTTGATGTGTCGTAACTTTGTGAAAAAAATCGTACTTCATTTTCTTTTCAATTCACACATAAAAGTCCATATTTTATCCATAGAATGCGTCAAATTCTGCAATTTTTTGGAGACGTCCTTACTTTTAAAGAGACGACGAGAAGGGGAGGGGGTAAATTTTAAATCTGACAAATGATTTTTAAAATAGAGGCTTTAAGCTTGAGAATAAAAAAAAAATTTTTTCCAAATACCATGACCATTTTTGACGGAGTTACACTTATTTGTAGTTATGCGAAAATTTAACATGAAGTTACCTATGCGATAATTTTGTCGACGAGTGTATATATGAATTGTTATCTTTATTAATTGTAAAAATCTATTACAGGGCCTTTAGAGGATTTGAATCATCCATTTCATTTACATGGTTATAGTTTCTGTGTAATATATACTGGTCAATTTATTAATGCACTTAATAAGAGTGATATAACAAATAAGGATGTAATGAGAGAACTGAATGCTCATATGACTCGTTTACGAAATGATGATTATAAAAATTGTGCTCCTAAAGATACTGTAATTGTACCAAATACTGGTTTTGTCATTTTACGCTTCAAAGCAGATAATCCAGGTTAAAATAATTTTTTTACAATTATATTTTATATTAATATTTAGTATAATAATTATATATTTTATTATTTAATATTTTATACGATTTTATGAAGAGAGTGTATTATATTATAAAACATATAAAAAATTACAAGTTTGAAATTATAATTTTCATGAATAATACATAAAAAAGTATAAAAATATATAAGTATAAAAATCGCTTTAAATTTAAATTAAACCATCTTTTATTCTAATTTTTATATTTTTGCACTTTCAATAAATAATTGAAATAGGAATAATATTTATCTTTCAGGCTGGTGGTTTCTTCATTGTCATTTTTTATGGCACACTGCAACTGGAATGAATGTCATCTTACATGTTGGTACTCCATATGATCTTCCACCTGTACCACGTGACTTTCCAAAATGCTGCAATTGGACACCACGAAATTAATTTATTGAGTCCTATAAGTGAAACAAAAATTTAAATAAAAGTCTATTTTTAATTTTGACTAAATTTTCAACTTTTTGTCAATTTCTTAAAATGTATGATATATTATATGTCAGAAATGTGAATTAATAATAAGTTAAAATATATATATATATATATATATATATATATATATATACATATATATATATACAGGGTCTACCAAAAGTGTGGAAACCCCTAAATATCTCGGAAAATATACGTTTTACAGAAAAGTGTTTCCAACAAAAGTTGTAGGGTTTAAGAAGATCTATATACTGATTCTATCAGTTTGACCTTGGATGGCGTCGTCAAGGTCAGGTCAAGGTCACATTGACTTTTTTAAATGACACCCCCTACATTTGATTGCATATTCTTATAGCTTAATTCAAGAGCTTTCCAAAACACTATAATAATGTTCATTTTTATTAAGTACTTTGCGAGTTATGAGGGTTGAATGATAGAGTAGCGCCGGTATTAACATTATCCAAGGTGTACTACATGGAGGTTACTCGCTCGGATTTGCATCTGTTGTGTGTGTGATCCAGCTAACTAAGGCAAGATCGGTCGTGGATCCAGTCAGCAAAAGCAAAGACCCAACCAAATTACAATCGAGCATTTAAAGACCTGGAAAGCAATCGACATAGTAAACAGTAAATAAATTTGTGGATGCTCATTTATCATAATAATTGTTCGAAATGTGTGCGTGTGCGTGCGTGCGGTGCGTGTATACAGAGATCAGGTTAGGTTGCACCAAACGATTGCAAATGTGTTTCAATGTGTTAAAGTAAATGCTGAAAGTGGCTGCCATTTACTTCCTGACAATATGCTAATCTTTGGTAGAATGTAGAAATGACTTTACGATTCGTTTCAAAAGGTATCAAAGCCATTTCATCCCTTATTCGCTGTATCAATTCGTGAATGGTTTTAGGTTTTGTTCTGTAAACCTTACTCTTCAGATATCCCCATAGATAATAATCAAGAGGAGTTAGATCTGGTGACCGAGGTGGCCAATCCTCTCCTCCCTCATTTCCGTTCCTTCTTCCTATCCACCGTAGCGGAAAAGTCTCATTTAAAATACGACGTGGTCCTGCACCAAAATGAGCAGGAGCTCCATCATGCTGAAACCATATTTCTTGGAAATTATTTGGAAAAGTATTCTGTATGGCTGGAATTATTTGATCAACAAGTAATCTCTCATACCTTTGAGCGTTCAAATATTCTTCAAAAAAAAACGGCCCTATTAAATAGCCATCTATTATTCCGCACCATACATTTATTTTTTGTGGATGTTGTGTGTGAGTTTCCCGCACCCAATTCGGATTCTCATCTGACCAGAAACGAAAATTTTGATTATTAACTTCTCCCGTTAAGGTAAAAGTTGCCTCGTCTGTGAAAACAATTTGATAAGGGAAGATGGGCCGGACATCTATTAGTGCCATCATTCTTTCACAGAAATGTATACGACGCTCCTCATCTCCGTTTTGCAATTCTTGAACGTATTGCAATTTATATGGATGGAACTTGTTCTTCTTTAAAATTCTCCAAACCGACATGGGAGCAATATCGTGAGTTTGAGCGACTCTCTGAACACTAGAATTGGGATCTTCAATAAATGTCTGCAGAACATCAAGTTGTTTTTCTTCGTTGGTTGCAGATAATGGTCTTCCTGACTTAGAGCGATTTCTTACGCTACCAGTTTGTCTAAAACGTTCTATTGTTTTTAACACAGTGGACTTATTAATTCGACGGTTCGGATACGTGTCATTAAATAATCGAACGACATCAGAGAACGATCTTTCGTTATCACCCCATCCACGCATCATGAGGATAGTGATTCTTTCACGTTCCGACAAGTCGCCAGCCATTTTTAAAACGTTTAATTTTAATTAATCGTACGTTGTATTTGGACGATAACAATTAATTTCTGCTTGCTCAAAGCTGAAGTTAGAAGGTGCTCGTTCTTTGATAGCTTTATACATTCTTAGTTGAATTTTAAATGCGAGTTAGACTGCATGTAGTGCGTCACATAGCGGTAAATGAAGGAACTAACGAGACGTTTCATACACGTTTTATGGAGCAATTTTTTGGCAATTTGACTTCAGCGAAATATGAGGATATGTTGAGGAATCGATCTTGCCTTAGTTAGCTGGATCACACACACAACAGATGCAAATCCGAGCGAGTAACCTCCATGTAGTACACCTTGGATAATGTTAATACCGGCGCTAATCTATCATTCAACCCTCATAACTCGCAAAGTACTTAATAAAAATGAACATTATTATAGTGTTTTGGAAAGCTCTTGAATTAAGCTATAAGAATATGCAATCAAATGTAGGGGGTGTCATTTAAAAAAGTCAATGTGACTTTGACCTGACCTTGACGACGCCATCCAAGGTCAAACTGATAGAATCAGTATATAGATCTTCCTAAACCCTACAACTTTTGTTGGAAACACTTTTCTGTAAAACGTATATTTTCCGAGATATTTAGGGGTTTCCACACTTTTGGTAGACCCTGTATATATACACGGTGGGCCATTTTAATCGATGCACTCGAATATCTCGAAAACAGCATTCTTCAGAAAGAAATGTTTCAAACAAAAATTGTAGGGTGTGAAGGGAGACATAAGACGGTGTCATTGGTTTGACCTTGGATAGTCGTTTGAAGATCACGTGAAGGTCACCTTTAATTTCTTAAATGGAAATCCCCATTTTTCATTACATATTCTTGTAGCTTATCTCGAGAGCTTTCCAAAACACTACAGACAAATGTTTTTTCATTAAGTACTTTTTGAGTTATAAGGCTTCAAAGTTTGCAGTACTTCGATATAAAATGCAAAATATCTCGTAAAATATTTAGTTTTCGGTAGTCTTACCCTAATACTTTTATGCACAGGATAATGAGACAAAACTATTGGTACAAAGAAAACGCATGATTGTTTATAACAAAAAGTGCATTGCAAATTACACATTTTTTATTATAAACAATCATACGTTTTCTTTGCACCAATAGTTTTGTCTCATTATCCTGTGCATAAAAGTATTAGGGTAAGACTACCGAAAACTAAATATTTTACGAGATATTTTGCATTTTATATCGAAGTACTGCAAACTTTGAAGCCTTATAACTCAAAAAGTACTTAATGAAAAAACATTTGTCTGTAGTGTTTTGGAAAGCTCTCGAGATACACACAGGGTGTGGGGTAGCCGGGAGAGGAAAATAATCGCTCCAATTGTTTAACAATAGAAATTTATTACACAGAATATATTTATTTAACCCTTATCTTTAGTTGGTTTTCTCAAGCCTTAATGTCATCCTTTCCTGGATCCTTTCGTGATTAGTTATTATGTCGGGGGCTTCGTAGCTCGGTTTGGCGGCTAGCCCTCGGATTCGCACTATGTCTTATCAACGGTTAGTCTTCGCGCACTATTCTGACTATAGATTCACTGTTTATGACTGTCCGCCGCGGATCCGCGGTGGACGGCTTTTATTCCCTTAATTTCGGGGATTTTTTGGAGGGGATCGCCCGGCGACATGACCATGTATGGTCATGGAGGTTTTTCCGGGTCGTCCAAAGTCCAAGTGCTAACGAAGGAAGTTCAAAGTTGAATTCCTTCGTTAGCGTTTTCGCGCTTCCGGGTGAACGTTCTTACGCTTGGATTGCTGAGGCAGCGATTCTATCAGGCTGCCGCATTTCTCAACAATATTTCATGCTGACACTTAATTTAATTATATATAGGTATTAATATTTAAATAGATTATAGTCTGCGAGGCTATAACATCATGTATATGTTGCACATAAAAGTTATTTATGTAAAATAAAATTGTTTATAATTTTAGTGATTAAATTATATTCATTGTAACACGTATATTACATACTTATTTGTGCGTCCATCTTTATTAAGACTGTTTAATTGACTGTTTATTTCATATATTTGAATATGTTGATTAATATTATGCATAGAGGTCGAATAAAACACAGCTTTACAGTGATATACTAATATTTTAATATGTTGTACAGAACAAAGAACTGTACTACACATAATAATAACGAAAGAAAGAGCGTACAAGTGTGTGCTTAGGGCGATATCACTATTATTTAACTAAACAGAAAAAGTTATAGTAAAAAGTTGCTTACAATAATTATAATTATCATGTAAAATATTGAACCTACTTAACATTTCCTCTTAAGAGGATGCCGAAACTTCCTTTTTTACCGATAAAATTTTGTGCACCGAATACTTTTTATTAGTTGCACAGAATAATAAATACTTTTCCACAATTAAATTACACATAGCAACAAATATGAGAGTGAACCATTTTATGTTCAAAATGAAAAAAAAAATAGAAAATTTAGAAAATAGAAAAAATAGAACAGTTTTTTTATCGGCTTCTGACATCAACTCGTAACAATATTAGCTGAATATAAAAGTTTTGCAGTTTGTACGTACAAAATAAGAGCACACTCAACTCGGAATTTCCTGAAGGAATATAAATAAACAGTCAGAAATGCGTTTAGAAGCGTAGTAAAAATAATTTCCGTGCACAAAAATTTCGTGCATATGTGTGTGTACGAAATCGAGACATGTGAGCATAGACTTATACAAATAGACTGCGCATGCAATGCAAAGCGCTGGGGGCAACATAGGAGTGGTGGGGATAGCGCTTGTGGGCTTCCGTCTCTTTCTAACCGCATGCTGTCTCTCTTCATCGTGGAAAGTGGTGGGGCGGACAAACCCTCCACCGCGCCCCGGGCCATGGCTCTACTCACGCTATGAAAGTAATGTTCTCCCTCCTCTCAGAGCCAATTTTCTAAAAACCCTTTCCATTCTTATCTTGCGATTTTAATTGAATAAAATTAGATCTGATATACAGATAATCTAGAATGATATTCTGTATGTAAATCAACCCAACCTAAACTCTTGAACATAAGCCCCCCCTCCCGAATACACCTTAAATATAAGTTTCATATATCTATTAATGATGAACATCGTAGCCTAGTCGACTAAGGTGTTCACTCGCATCCATGTAATCCGGGTTCGAATCCCAGGTACATTTTTTTTGTAATAATTGTAATAATTATTATTAGTTTTATTATTATTTTTATTTTGATTGTTATTATTCTGTAAAAATAAAATGATTCGAATTACGTTGTAAATAGCATTTTCGCTGTGAAGTCGAATCAGATTTGCGTAATTTTTATTAATTAAATAATTAAGTTTCTACTAATATAATCAAAATAGTTTTTAGTAATTCTATCAAAATACTTTATACACTCACGGTACAGTAACTGTATATTTTATATAAATATATTTCTTAACTTTAATAATAAGATTTTTAATCAAAAAATGTGATCAAACATTTTGCTACGTACCAAAAAATTGCATACAATTTATATAAAGCACATTGAATAGAATTTTTGTAATATTTAATATTATTTAAATGCGATAGTATGAGCATAATAAAATACATAAAAGACATTTATTGTAATTGCAAATAAAATTCAATAACAATTTGTTAGCTTACAAAAATTATGCACATTAATTTCTACAAGAAACATTTTCCAGGATGAAATACAGTAAAATTAAAGGAAACAAATTATTTTAAGAGGGAAAAATAATAAAACGAGAGTGAATAGAATTGAACTTTTTATTGTATAGAATGTGAATTATGCATCATTTTGGTAAATCTTAGCTCTGTATACAACAGAGTTACGAAATTCTAAAAAGCATCAAAAAAAGAATTGAACATAAACAAATATTACTAATGAAACAAATTTTATTGATTTTTGTATATGACTAGCCTGTGATGAAAAGTCCTTACGCGTTTAACTTTCTGTTGAGCAGAGCTAGCTTCGTGATGTAACCTAACAGTAAAATATTTTTTTAAAATATTATCAACCAATTGTGCTTTGTGACTAAATAAAATATCCTTTTCAACATAGATATGTAAATTTGAAAAAATATTCATAGGTAACACTAATCGCCTGGCACGCAACACCATAATATCAACAATGTTTCTATGACTAAAAAGGTTTGGCGTCATTCTTACGATTTTTTCAGCAACTTTGCAAATACTTACTACATCTTGACTAGGAAATACTAAGCCACTCTTTGGTGTATCTTCTGTTTGCCTATTTTTTATATTTATTAAATCACAGGAAGTTTCTTGTGTCTCTAAGCAATCAAGACACATCTGACAATGCAATGTTTTTTTAATACTATACACGATATAACCAGCAATGTAAGTGACGACATCGTAATGGTAATCAGTCCAAGACCAACCATTACTACCTACATAATCATGATCAATATCAACCATAATATTTTCCGATTTACGAGCATTCAAACTTTTAAAATTTTTTGTTCTAATTATTGCTGTGCCGTCCTGTGCGCTACAATTGCCTTCAGAAATCTCTATAGTATTTACATGACTGACTAGTTTTTTATAAGATGCTTGAAATTGATAACAAGTCGGGTTGTTATTAAACCCTCCCATTTTTCTAATACATGAAAAAAATGTCTCCAGATGGTCCTGTGACAATTTGTATGTTAACAAATAATCCATAAGCTTATATTGAAATAAATATCTTGAAAGATTTAATACGTTTTATAGCCCAGTAATTATTCCCCAAAATCCAATTCGACGACTACTTGCCAGTACGTCTTTGATTTTGCCATTTTCATTTACTTTTAAATATTTGATGTAATCAACTAAGTAATCAATGTGTTTTTCTAATTGTTCAAGATTTAATTTGGATATGCCATTTTTCAACTCAGTTTTTCCAAACCTACATCTTGAGTTGAGAATATCAAAAGCATCATTAAAATTTTTGCAAAATAAAGCGGTTGCACTTGCTCACTAAAATCGAGTGATTTCATTTCTAAGTATCTTAAAGCGTCAGATACTCGCGTACTTAAAGTTTGCACCGCTAATTTGACCTTCATTTTTTCGCCGTAAAAGTCAATGTGCCTTCGCCTAATTTTTGTACCTGGATGCGTACCTTCTTGCTCTTGAAAATTCACTAATTTTACAATAAAACGCCAAGTAATTGTTTTCTTGTCACTATCAATGAAGTCGTATTTAGCTAATGATTTCGAACTAATTTTATCATATGGCATGCATCGGGTATGACAATAACTGGTTCATTTGTCGCTGGGTGTTCAAATGAACATTTTTGATCGATGTCCGTAGTATTAGCGCCAAGTTCAGAAACCATACTCAAATTATTTCATGCACCATCGAAAGTGACAGAACGAACGTCACTTATTCCATTTTCATGGAGTGTTAACAGGATTTCCTGTAGCATATTTGATCTTGCCTGGCCACGAAGACTTTTTATAAAATAATACGCTACTGGAGTTTTAAAGTGTCCATTTAGACACACGAGCATAGCCACCAAAGCATAAGAAGCTTCTTCAGAATTGTTTTTTCCCAGACCTCCAATGTCAACTAATCCATACCATACATTATGTTTCAATTCAATGAGCTTTTTTACTGACATTTCATCCAATTGGAGTCCAAATTGCAACTCTTTCCCATTTAAACATTCTGCTTCGATCATGTTTTTCAAGCTTATTAGTACATTTTTACTAATGCCAGGACCAAGATGAATATTCCCAAACCATCTTCTAACCGTTTGAGGACAAGGCAAAGCTTTTAAAAATTGATCCCTTACGAATTTGTATGCTGCACTTGAATAAAATAATAAGGAACAAGCAAAGTCTTTTAGTGCTGATGAGTAGGAGTTACATTTTTTGGTAGAAAGAATGTTTTTCATTATTTCAGGAAGAGCGGGTGAGGAATGTAACTGAAAACAAAAAAAGAAAAACAAAGATTATGTAATAACAAAACAATTGATAAATTTTTATTTTTATTTTGTAAAAATCCTAAATAAAGGAAAAAAAATTACAATCTTACTTTTACAGCATCAAGTCCTTCTTTAGAAATAAGTCCAACTTCTTTTAAGTGATCCAAAAAATCTTCGAAAGTGCTGACTTTTTTCTTGAAACGACTAATGTTTTTATCTTTTAATTTCAGTTTGTTTTTTGTTTCTTTGTAATATTTTTCAACGACTAGAAAAGCTTGATCTGAAGTAAAATCATCCCTAATCACATCTCCAATATATCTAATGTGTCTAGGACGCTTTGGGATATGCTTAAACTCTGAATTACTGTTTCTTCTGCAAATAATACGTAAAACTTTAAATAACAATTTTTCTTTAGACATTGCATTACTACAAATAATATTGGTGTACATATAAATATAAAAAAAATTAATAAAGTTTTACCTTTTTAATGATACAGGATTAGCATTTGGAGAGAGAGCAGCTGTTGAGATGTCAATGGGATTCTCTGATCCTGATTCTAAAGTTATTACTTCATTATCTGTTTGCGAGTCTTCATTATGCGACTCTTTATCACAGATGTTTTGGCTGCAATGATATAAATATATTACAAAATAGTATGATCTTCAAACATTCAAAAGATTTTTCAAAAAAAAGTACGTACCAACTTTGGAAACATTCTTGGTTATTTTGAAGATCAGTTGAAGAAGATGTAGCAAGTAATAAATTTTCACATAATATATTACTACTACTATCTAATGTATCTGGTGTAGTTGGTTCAATATTTTCTGCCTCACTGCTATACAGGGAATTAATATTAGTCAAACATGGATAACTGCTTTGAGTACAAAAGATTATTCAATACATTTTTACCTTGTATTCAACATTAATGATGGAACAGCATCTGAGGTCAAACTCTTACAGATTTTGCCATTTTGAATTTTGTACTTGAAATCTGTAGACTTGAAATGCCTGCTGCAAACTCGGCTGCTCTTACTTACAGTTTTATTAATAGCTGAAAGCCATTCGACCTTGGAGCTTTCATTAGATGGCAAACTAAAATTACAAAAGCAAGACATGTTAATACATAACCTCAAATTAGAATAAATTAGTTTACCTACAAAAGCATTTAAATGTATACTTGCCTATGAAACGAAAGATGTTCAACTTCACCAAAACTTATTTTACAAATACAACAGCACAAAACCATTTTGTTTTTATTTTGTTGTTTACTATATGTACATCATGTAGCTTTACTAAAAAGGGACTGGAGGAAATTGATGTATTCCCTTCTGCTTCAGCCCACCACTTTCCACGATGGAGAGAGACAGCATGCGGTTAGAAAGAGACGGAAGCCCACAAGCGCTATCCCCACCACTCCTATGTTGTCCCCAGCGCTTTGCATTGCATGCGCAGTCTATTTGTATAAGTCTATGCATGTGAGTAAAACAGTCCTGTAAATTAGTTGCTTGCTATCGCGACAGACGGCGCTATAATCGGTTTGTGTGACAAGGAGAGTCAATCTCGTACCATCTTTCTCTTTCATCTTGCGTGTAATAGGATACGTTATACGCGTATACATGTACGCGCACACTAAAGCATTAAATTCTTGCATTTTCTTTCTCAAATTCCGCGTAGTAGATACTTGCTGTCACACAATGGCGTAACAAACTGCGAGAAAACAGCGTTACAACGTGTTACGTAAAAAATATTCTGTGTAAGTTATATATATACACAATATATACACAATATATGTGTGTGCGTGCGCGCGCGCGTGTGTGTGTGTGTGTGTGTGTGAGGGAGAGAGAGAGAGAGAGAGAGAGAGAGAAAAACGCTCGGCCGTTCGAGCTATTGCATGATTCAATGTGTTAGACATTTTGTCGGCGCGCGGCAAGGGGAAGGACAGCGCAGCGATGACGTTGTAACGAATGACAACGGCATGTCTCGCAGTTCTTCTTTTTGTCACGTGCCGACGACATGTCTAACACGTTGGATCATGCAATAGCTCGAACGGCCGAGCGTTTCTCTCTCTCTCTCTCTCTCACACACACACACACACACACACACACACACACACACACACGCGTAGATACATATTCGATCGATTTTATTGAATGTTATTATATAATTTATTTATTTTATAATTTCTATTATTGCGAAAATCGTCAAATGCTATGGGACCTTTTTTCTTCAATTTACTGCGCTCCTCACAAGCACTTACATATGTATAGTACTCTGCAACACTTTGTATGTACAATGAAAAGGATATTTGCATATAACTTTCCACAAATTATAATTTATGCACGACATTTGTTAAATCAATATAATCAAAAGCTAACAATATAAAATGTTTATGCAAATTGTTTGATGTAATATCATATTCGTAAAATTTATAAGTACATAATATTTATAAATATTTTCACAATATATTTTTACTATATACAGGGTGTCCATCAAATTTCGACCTTAACGAAATAAAGAAGTAGATTGACTCAAATTAAGAAGGAATGACCTGTATTGTTTTGGGATTGTCGCAATAATTAACGAAATATTAAATAAAGAAGATCGGCCAATCTGCGTGCGTAGAAGCGCGCGGCGACGAGAGTCGTCCCTGTAATCCGAGCGCGGCGAAGCGGTGGGCGGATCGCTCTCCGAGACATGATGGTGGTTTGCGATATATCGCAATACCGCGCCGAAAAATGAAAAAACCCGTCCTTTTAGTGGCGAGAAAATGATGCGCTATCATTTCCACACCACCTTGCGGTAGATAGCATGGTGCGCTTTTTTTATAGTGGTTTCCCCCATAGGCCTATTCCACTCTCAATTTGAAAATTATTCAAAATACCATTACTATACGCTGAATATATCGTAAATGTAAAAAATTAATTGTGACGGTACCTTTACAAAAATTGATCCGTGGTTGCAAATCCTTCGATAAAATGTATTGCACACGTTGAATAGATTTTTATTAAAACGTCTTAGCTCTCGCACGCTGTTACCAGACTGCGTACGCCAGCAGCACGCAACTACAGCTGAGCGGACATGTGAGTGTAATTATAGTGCGCAGGCGTCGAATTCACACGTACGCCGTAATTATGTGAAACTGGGTGTCGTGCATAATATCGGGATAACCGGTCCAGCAGTACGCCTTCGAGATGAAGAAAGGATTCTTGAAGCATTTTATCATCGTATCATTATCAACGTGTGCAATACATTTTATCGAGGGATTTTCAACCACGGATCAATTTTTGTAAAGGTACTGTCACCATTAATTTTTTACATTTACGATATATTCAGTGTATAGTAATGGCATTTTGAATAACTTTTAAATTGAGAGTGGAATAGGCCTATGGGGAAAACCACTATAAAAAAAGCGCACCATGCTATCTACCGCAAGGTGGTGTGGAAATGATAGCGCCATTCATTTTCTCGCCACTGAAAGGACGAGTCATTTTTCGGCGTGGTATTGCGATATATCGCAAACCACCATCATGTCTCGGAAAGCGACCCGCCCACCGCTTCGCCGCGCTCGTAGTATCGGATTATAGTGGGACGATTCTCGTCGCCGCGCGCTTCTACTCACGCAAATTGGCCGATCTTCTTTATTTAATATTTCATTAATTATTGCGACAATCCCAAAACAATACAGGTCATTCCTTCTTAATTTGAGCCTATCTACTTCTTTATTTCGTTAAGGTCGAAAATTGACGGATACCCTGTATATAAAGAGATATAGCTAAAGGAGAGCAATGATATTAGAATTATGTTTAAATATGTACGCAGTAAAGACAGATCTATGCTCTAAATTGCTTATGCGAGACGATAGAGTAGTGAAAATGCAACATATTTTTTGTTTCAATAAATACAATTAACACAATATAAAGAAAAGTTTTCATATTGCTCTTTTTAAAATATGCATGCTTTTTATATTAGATAAGATTGTCGGTAACATAACATTAAGTGTTGGTAATGTACCGACACTTTTAGTTATGTTAAAATGGGTGCGCCTACCCGTCGGAGTTCGGCTGCGACTCCGGCATCCTCTTAAACGTTACACTTTTTTTTTCTTTATTTTAACGCACAAACTCATCATATCAGGCAATCTTTCCAAGCGCACGTACAGTAATGATTTAGTTATTAAATCAGCAATTTAGTTTTCGCTTTCGAGATGTTCTATACTTAATATTCGTTTTATAAATCTTTCACACATAGAATAATGCCAAACCTTAATGTGCTTGGAACATTTGTAAGATTTTGAACTTTTATCAATTTTATTGTATTTTCTACAAACAATGTAAGAGTCTTTGAAAGTCCTGAAAGGATTTAACGTTTAACAATCTTGATAAGCATATTCCTTAGCGCCTTCGTTTGCAGCCACAAACAACTTCAATGATTGACAGGGCTATGGATCTTTGCTTTTGATTTGGCTAATTGCTCCACCATGATACTTGCTCACCATAGTGGATGTAGATCTCTTCGTTTGAGGATCTCCAATAAAATCTGCATCATTATATATCTTGTTGGTATTAATCTTTTAATTTAGTTATTTAGTTCATTTTGCAATCCGCGCTTCCTGACATGGTGGCGTTACTATCACCACTTCCGTTATCGTTTATTAGCTCGCGTAAGCTTCTCAAAACTATATGTACTCGATCACGACGAGAATGGCTTACCACCCAAGATACACCACGTTTTGTTAACCGTTCTTAATAAAGCTGCTTTTGCGAATTTATTCACATCTGATTTTATCGAAAAGCCCTAACATATCTCAAGTATTCTTGATTCGCTTGATTCGCATGTTGTTTTATATAGCAAATCAAATCCAATATTGCATCGTAAATATTTAACTGATATCCAGTTTATTTGATTTATTTAATTTCTGGACCGTTATGCTGACAGCAAAAGCAATGTCTGATCTCGTTGTTGTCATTAAATATATAAGACAACCAACGGCTTTCTCTATATGGAATTTCAATTGCAACATCCTCTGTATTCGCTGATGCAGCCTCTGTTATTGCAGGAAATACTTTGTTAGCCTCGGCCTTATTGAAGCGCTCTAAAATCTTCTTATTGTTAGTAAAACTGATGAATAAAAATAAAGCTATCTCTTTCACATTGAATTTTCATACCCAGAAAGCAGTCCAAAGAATCAACTGTGATCTTAAACTCATGTCAAAATTCCTCCAAGAATTGTTTTTATTTGATTGTGAGAGTCAGCTATGACTTTATGATTCATAATTCATCATCTACATAAATGGTTAATAGTAGTTTCTAACCATTTGCTTTCCATATAATAAACAGATTTGTCGCTAAGATTTACGTAAACTTTGAATTTCTTTAGAAAAATCACAAACTAAGTATTCCAGCAGCTAAGTGATGAAGCTTGTTTCATCTATACTATCTATCAATTTCTTGCCTTTTGGTAAGGTTCCAGACATTATTCTCACGCAGAGATTTTATTTTTTCTTCCATTGCTTTTCTCCAATGTCTTCTATTATATGTCTTTATAGCATCTTCTTCATTAGATTCTCATCTCTTATTGCAGCATTGCAAAATTTCTGATTGAGCAAAATTTATAGACATTCTAGCTATTTAAGCGCCCTTCAATCAGTAGATAATAATTCATCCTTTTCCTTGTGTCAATATCTATAGTCTTCTTGTGTTCATTATGTTACAGATGGATTCTGCCGCTCGTTAACCAAATAAACATAAAATATATACATATGTTTGTCTTCCTCCTACATACATCTTTACTGGAGGCTTGCCACGGCCCTATCGAGGTACATTCGCCACTGTTTTTTATCGGCACAATGAGGACAATATTGTTATTTACTAGAGAATCTTGAGAGATGGTGAGATAGAGACTTTATGGTGTTGTACTCATCGGTGCTGTTTCTTATGGAAGGTCGGAAGTCAACATGCAGTGCACGCGAATACCTCTATCGGCACTTATTTGATCAGCAAGCGACTTTTCAGGGGTCTTCCGTAGCAATCGGCATTGCATCCATCGTAGCGATTCTGTCGCTCATCCAGCGTATGGACACGTCTGACTTCCTCTCATATACTTTTCTATTTTTACTGAATGTCTTCTATTTATTATCTTCAAGTGTTGATTCTGTACTCGAGAATTTATCCTCTTCATAAGCCTCTTTGTTTATCTTCAATTGACAAACATTTCTAGGCACGGATAAACTATTTAACTATTCAACTTTTCTTGATGTGCATGTCGTTTCTAAGAGAAACTGAATATCTTGACTGAGTATCAATTTCTTCTTTGATGGAACATACACGATAACCATCTTTATTGCTGCAGTAACCAATTAATCTTTTGGTAATCTTTCCCAATTTTGACGTTTTTGTTTAGGAATATGAATGTAACAGGCTGACTGAAAAATTCGTAAGTGATTTATATTTGGTATATTTTTATCATACCATAAGTGATAAGGATTTTTGCCTTCCGTTGTTAAATCCGTCAGATTTCATACATAGGCCGAAGTGTTTAATGCCTCGATCCACAACATATTATAGTTGGTAATTCTTTCGCATATAACATGGATCAAATTCGACTAAGGTACGGTTCTCTCTCTCAGAAACACCATTTTGTTGCAATGTACAATATAAGCTACTGTCAATCTCATTTCATTTTCATTTTTTCGAAAATTTTTTGAACTAAACTGATATCGAATTCTTTTCGATATCATCATCCGACAAAATCGTACTTTATGTCCTACTGTTTCCGCTTTTATCAAAAATTGCTTCAGTTTTTCAGTCACTTCATTCTTTTTCTATAAGACTACACGACGAAACTTTGAAAAGTTATCTTTAAAACAAAGAAAATAAACAGCATTACCTAATAACTTTTCCAATAAACCACAGACATCTGCGCTTATTACTTCATCTGATCTTTGATCGATCTTTTCCTGTTTTCTATATTGTTTTTCAAATATACAACCTTCGCAATAATCTTTTTTCACATCAATCGTTTCGTTGTTTCAGATCTTCATGTAACATGTATTCGTAACTTATTTTGATGACTAAATCTCTCGTGATACAGCTGCAGTGTGTTCGTTGAGTTTACTGCATATACTTTTGCTGCATTTGATAATTCTGCTTACATATTCAAAATAGTCAAACCATCTTTCAAATGATCAGTTAAATATACATTTTTCATACATTTTGCATCTTCAATAATGATGTGTCACTTGTGCCCTTTAGAGGAATACAGATTGCGAAAATAAGTTAGTTCCAATCGGATATCTTAGCTGATTTATCATAACAATATATTTCGCAATGTGTCCTGTTTTGTGACACTCATAACAAAGAACATTTTTCTTTAAATTATTACTTTTTTCAAATAATTTTTTCTTAGATGATTTTGAGATATGGCTTTGTTTTAAGGGGCACGATTTTTGACAAAAATAAAAGTGGTTCGTGGTTTTGCATCGTATACAATCATTATTTATTACAAATTAATGTCGGGAACATAAATTATTAACAAAATTCGACATGATCAAAATATTACTAAAATTGCATTTTTAGCGAAGAATATTGCAAAAATATTTAAAAATTCTATGACCAATAAATATCATTAATAAACAACAGATATCAATAATAAACAAAATTCATTCTATATTTTGATAATCTTGATCTTTGAGAATGAACTTCGTTTCGTCTTGCAAAAATATATGCGTGGATATAATGAGTTTCGCTCCCCCCCTATGGGGGGGTTCCACTTCCAGAAAATATAACCTAACTCAAATCTATTCTTATTTGTAACTAAAATTTAGCTCTTGAAAAGACACGTTTGAACAACATCTTTTTTCAAGTCATAAAAAATATAATAATTTTCAAAGTCGTAAAAAATATCATAGAACATAACAACATAAAAGTCAATTATTGTTCCATCTTATTTCAATATAAGAATGGTAAACAATCGAAGTCAAAAGAAAACGTATGTAATCTATATACAGTGTCATGAAATTATATATTCATCATATTAGCATTAATATTGTTCATTAATAATATCTATTGATTGTACAATTTTTTTATTATTTTTCACATATTATATTCTTCGCTAACAATACTATTGAAATTTACTTTTACATTATGGCGCCAGAGATATGGGAATCTAACCGATTGTGTTGCAATCGCAATCAATCAATCATAAAAAGTGTGCAAACTTCGTCATTATGTAACTTCTTAATTTGACATCACCGACAAAATTAGTGCCATTATCATGCTCAGCAGATCATAATCAGTCAGAAAACATATTATTTTTTGTCAAAACTCGTATCTCCTAAAGCAAAACCATACTGATTTTGGAACAAAAGCAAACGAGATTTACTACTGAAGAATTCCCTAGCGAAAATGAATATTCGGAGCGTAAGCCGAATGTAAGGAAATGTAATAGAAGCGTAAACGAAGCTCCTAAGAAGCGTAAATTGAAACGTCGAAGTGTAACGCTTCGTTTACGTTTCGACGTTTCAATTTAGTAGTTGCGTGCTGCTGGCGTACGCAGTCTGGTAACAGCGTGCGGGAGCTAAGACGTTTTAATAAAAATCTTGTGTTTGCGTAGTAAATTAACAGAGAAAATGAAATGTACTCTGCAGGAATATACGGATATGATTGTAAAATATGGACTAGCTGGAGAAAATATTTATCGTGCGGCCGCAATTTAATTTTCATGGAATCATTTCTCGGGCGTGCACAAAAACCAAGTGGCCGTACAATTTTACGTATTGTGCAATAATTATGTGAAACTGGGTGTCGTGCATAATATCGGGATAACCGGTCCAGCAGTGCGCCTTCGTGTACGAGATGAAGAAAGGATTCTTGAAGCATTTTATCATCGTATCATTATCAACGTGTGCAATACATTTTATCGAGGGATTTTCAACCACGGATCAATTTTTGTAAAGGTACTGTCACCATTAATTTTTACATTTATGATATATTCAGCGTATAGTAATGGCATTTTGAATAATTTTCAAATTGAGAGTGGAATAGGCCTATGGGGGAAACCACTATAAAAAAACGCACCATGCTGTCTACCGCAAGGTGATGTGGAAATGATAGCGCCATTCATTTTCTCGCCACTGAAAGGACGGGTTATTTTTCGGCGCGGTATTGCGATATATCGCAAACCACCATCATGTCTCGGAAAGCGACCCGCCCACCGCTTCGCTGCGCTCGTAGTATCGAATTACAGTGGGACGACTCTCGTCGCCACGCGCTTCTACTCACGCAGATTGGTCGATCTTCTTTATTTAATATTTCGTTAATTATTGCGACAATCCCAAAACAATACAGGTCATTCCTTCTTAATTTGAGCCAATCTACTTCTTTATTTCGTTAAGCCAATCTACTTCTTTATTTCGTCGAAAATTGACGGACACCCTGTATAGATACTAACTGTTGCGACGTTTCATTTGATGATTAAACATATTATATACTTCGTCTGATAGTGCATTCGTAATTAATAGTTGAACATGTGCATCTTTTTTCTCGAAATCCTTTAAACTTTTCTTTTGTTCCTTCATCTCTCCTTTGATAATCATAACCAGCTGAGTCTCTTTATCTGTCATAGTTTTTACAAGCCCGTGGTATTTAAATAGCAAAAAACTTGATGCTTTCATTCCATTCAACTATTGGTACCTGTCAGCTTATCAACTTGAATTTTCAAATCATTCATTTTTGTAAATAAATACAAATAGTCTTTAACGTATTGCAAATAGTACGAGCAATTACTTACTCAAGAAGAAAAGTGATCAAAAACAAACAAACAAAAAATAATTTTGACCATGGCAAGTGTCGTGTTAATTTTTTTTCATATGTATTAAAATTTCAATATGTATAAAAGGTCAGACCTCATCGATTTTATTGCTACTTAAATATGTTATAGAGAAGAATTTTCTGATTAATTCTATGAAAGAAATAAGTGGGGGATGGTTTAAAAGATATAACAAATTGAAGTTTTTATATATTTTGTATAAGATACTTATATAAATGTCAGAAACGTATGTGTATGCAAACACACACATACACATACACGGGAGGGAGCAAGAGAAGCTTCCTTCTCGCATCTTTCCCGGCGGTAGGGACGCATTGCGAAGAGATCAATCAGAATGGATATATGCTGTAAGTTGTAAAGCGAGGTCTACCTTGCCTACCGGCGGAGCGGTTGTGGGAGATGGCGAAGCCTCTTCCCTTGGACTCCTCCGTGTGTGTGTGTGTGTGTGTGTGTGTATATACATTTGTGATATTTTTTAATTGTATTAAATTGTATTAACTTTTACATAAATTTAAATTGTATTAAATGTATTTAGGCGAGGTCTGACCTTTTATGCACATTTACCGAAAAATCAATTGTTACATAATTTTATACAGATTTGTAACTTTCTATGCAAAGTGAAATATATCCCGCATCACAAACACGGGTTGAGTTAGATTATATCTTCTGAAAGTGAAGCTCCCCGCAGGGGGCGAAACATACTGTACGCATGTATTTCCTAAGATGAAGCACAATTTAATCTTAATGAAGGTTAAAATTAGTGAACTTTACTTTATCTTGGAAAGTACATGCGTAGACAGTGTGTTCCGCCCCCCCCCCTGCGAGGGGCTCCACTTTCAGAAAATTAATTTGTAAAATTTTAATACATATGAAAAAAAGTTAACACGACACTAGCCGTGACTAAAATTATTTGATAAATGTTTACTTTACGTCACACAGCTCGAAAAATTTTTATTTTCACATATATTGTAGAGGATACGTTTCTAACAAGTAACACTACCCAACTGCCACTCACCGATTCGAACCAAACTTTGCACATCGTTAGAACACTAAAAAATATTGAACTCGTGTTTTTTTATTTTGGCGAAATCCACTTTTTAGGGGTAGAAACCACCCCTACCAAACCACAAGCAGGCTAACCCACCTAACCCTGGGAACAGCGAGTTTAATCGCTTATTTTTATTTAAAAAATTAAATTATATTTGTACTTCATGTTGTAACATATATTTTTTCCACAATTTTCACAAGTTATTTATTTTAAATTGTTAAAAATCGAGTTTTTTCGTACAAGTTTTCAAATATGGCTAAATATTTCTATCTCTTTCGTGACCGTAAGATGTTAAGTAGCAATCACATATGATTTAGGAATTAGAAGCACCGCTGAATTAAAATTTGCCATTAGTTTTGCAAAACTAATTTGTTTTATTACTTTGTGTAAACAAATTATTACAAGATTAATGTTTTTCATGATTTTGTCATCAAAATTGTAATTAGCGATCTTGGGAAACTTAAGGTCTCATATAATTTTCAAAATTTGTTCAGAAGAAAAATCTACCTCTCAAATAGTTAAATGAATTAAAAGTTGATGCATTACATAGAAAAGTAACGGTGTTCAAAATAATAATTTGCTACAGTTTGCTTTAAAATTTTCTTTTTAAAGATTTTTTGAGATATTGGAAAATATTTGAATCCTTTTCGTGGAATTTGTATTCTATACTTTTATTTTGTGATTAATTTATGTATGTGTTTGGTGAATCATTTACAATCATTATTTTTGTATTTAATTATTGTACAGACAATTTAAGAGTATTTTATTTTAATTTGTTTGATAAATTTTGATAAAGTCCTATTTCGACGGTTAATAAAAAACTGCACAATGATTATGAATCCGAAAAATATTTTAAAACTATTAAACTTTGCCTTTGAACATCCAATGTATGACATAGAGTCGAATATCAATAATTCAGAAACGTCTTTTGCAGCGAATTTAGTCGATATTATAAAAGATGTTATTAATAACGACATATTTTTAGAGACCTATGATACTTTATTTTCAATGAAAATAGTGTAGTCTCTGATGAGGCTGCATTAGTTGAAGATGACGAAGTAGAAGATGAATTTAACGAGACATTTAAAAAAGATATTGAAGTCGCTGATAATGTAGATATAGAGTACAAAAAAAATGCTGTTAACTTCTGGCGTTCGTCAAAAAAGACACGGAGAAGTTTAGGCTGTGTCCAGAGTAAATACAAAAAAGTAACAGATTTAAAACAGTTGTACAGATGGGAACAACAAGTAGTTAATAATGGCGAAAGAAAAGAGAAATTACAGTATATTTCTAATACGGTTTTACAACAATTTCAAAGAGCAACACACAACAATCTACTTATTCACGATATAGATTTGAAAAGATGGGCATTGACAGCTAGAGAAGAAATAAAGTTATCCACTAAATTATTCACAGGTTCAGCTAAATGGATTCATAATTTTAAAAAAAGAAATGGTATAATTTCGAGAAAAATAAATAAATTTGTTACACAAGCGCAAATATCAAATAAAGCAAAATTATTACAAACGACATCCAATTTTCTTGAACAGGTCAAATTAGAAATTTCTCGAATAGGGCAACGTTTATAATTCGGATCAGTCGGGATTCAATCTTGAATCCCACGCTGGTCGTACACTCGCTATTAAAGGTACTTTGAAAATTGAATGTCTCGCTCAATCTCTGAATTCATTGACTCATAGCTATACAATACAGCCAATTATTTCTGCTGATGGTATTCTAAAATCGCCTTTACTGATAATTTTGCAAGAAACTAACGGACAGTTTGGACCGGTTGTAGAAAAAACAATGTATAAAGCTGAAAATATTGTTGCCTTTGCTTCGAAGTCAGGGAAATCAACATCTAATCTAACTATAAAATGGTTTGAAGATATTTTTTTACACATTGCAGGAAATGAAAGTACCTTGTGCCTGGATTCTTGGATCGGACAAAAAGAAAAAATCTTTACTAATATTAACAAAGGGACTAAAAAAGTTAATGTGTATACTATACCTGCTGGAGCCACTGGATTCTCCCAGCCACTAAATGTGTATGGATTCAGACCATGGAAAAACTTTTTAAGACATTTTTCAGATCTAGTTATTTTAAATAATTATGACATAAACTTACATTTAAGAAACAATATCCTAAAAATTCAATCACTAATCCATAACCAATTTTTATCACCGCGATTTGTAAACATGTTCAAGTATGCATGGTGGAAAAGTGGCTACTTAATAGAAAAACCAGAAAAGGTTCAAACTCCTGTTGAGTTCTGTTTTAAGAATGTTGACGCTCACTGTAAAATATGTAATGCTATTGCAGTAATGAAATGCGCCTGGTGTACTATTCCTTTGTGTATACATCATTTTTTTTCAATCACTGGCGAGAATCCTCCACACTATTGTAAAAAATACGTCTGCACCCCGATCGTGAGAGGCGAGGGGACTCACGTAAAATCAGCACCCCGATCGTGAGAGGCGAGGGGACTCACGTAAAACCAGCACCCCGATCGTGAGAGGTGAGGGGACTTATGCTAATCCAGCACCTTGAACAAAAATAAGCCTTAAACTCCCAGGGTTAGGTGGGTCAACATTCCTGCTTGATAGGGGTGGTCTTTAGGGATTAGATGGGGATTAGGGGTGTTTAGATAAATTGAGTTAGGGGTTAGAAGGTTAGGTGGGTTAGCTTGTGGTGTGGAATTCAATTATTCCAGAAAAATGGGCGATTAAACTCGCTGTTCCCAGGGTTAGGTGGGTTAGCCTGCTTGTGGTTTGGTAGGGGTGGTTTCTACCCCTAAAAAGTGGATTTCGCCAAAATAAAAAAACAAGAGTTTAATATTTTTTAGTGTTCTAACGATGTGCAAAGTTTGGTTCGAATCGGTGAGTGGCAGTTGGGTAGTGTTACTTGTAAGACAATTTTTTCTTTACCAAAATTTGATTTGAAGCGTAGTTTTTGAGTTATAAGCAAAAATAGTTAGTAAATCACGGGTCGGGTACAGAAGGCAGGCAGGAGCGGCCCGGCGCGCCGCGAGCGCGGGCGCAGCTGATCGCCCGACGGGTGATTACCACTGCATGAGTCACTAACTATTTTATTTTATAACATAAAATTATGCTTTAATTTTGGTAAAGAAGAAAATGTCTTATAATTAGGAATACGTGTTCCTTAAAATAACGTTAATTATTAAAAGTTATTCCGGATCGCCGTCCGTCGAACGCTGTAATCAGCTGATTGCTACACGCGATGTATGGCGGAATGTATGCGTAAGAGACAGAGAGAGAGGAGGGGGGAGAGAAAGAGAGGAAGGAGGGAGGGTAAGAGGGATGGACATTCCCACACGCACGCACGTACGCATACACTTTTTTCTCTCTCTCTCTCTCTTTCTCTCTTTTACAACCCTCATACACTCTGTCATTCAGTCACTCATTCTCTCACTCACTTACTCACTCACCTGCTTACTCACTTGCTCACTCACCGTTGCTTATTCACTTGTTGTTAACTGCTGCACGGTTATGATTGTTAGAGATGCGTGACACATCGAAACTTTCTCGCTTCGAAACAGTCTTACTCGATTGACACAGATTACGCGATAAAACGATTTACTGTTTATTCACTCACTCGATTCATATCGTTTTATCGATACCAAAAATTACTTTAAAAGAAACGCGAATGCAAAGAGCACATGACTTGACGCGAAGCGACGGACCGCGGAGACTGCGCGACCACAAGGATTATGTTGCCAGAAACGCGACACGCGACATCTAACAATAAACGACTTGCGCGTGGTGCGTAATTGACGCGAGATAAGACGAACGATCGGCTAAAACCTTCACATTGCGAATACATAGTGAAAATGTAATAACGTTTACACATCTTCTTAAAATAATAATTATTTATTATGATTAGAAATAGTTATTATTTATAATAAATAATTTTTTAAAGTATGTCATTATATGTTTCCTGTTTTCTACCGCATTCGCAATGTGAAGTTTCCTTGTGGTCGCGCAGTCTCCGCGGTCCGTCGCTTCGCGTCGAGTCATGTGCTCTTTGTATTCGCGTTTCTTTTAAAGTAATTTTTGGTATCGATAAAACGATGTGAATCGAGTGAGTGAATAAACAGTAAACTCGTTATCGCGTAATCTGTGTCAATCGAGTGTAAGAGTGTTTCGAACCGAGAAAGTTTCGATGTGTCACGCATCTCTAACAATCATAACCGTGCAGCAGTTAACAACAATAGCATGAAGATTCGCTACGCTGCTACAAGGTGAGTGAGCAATAAGTAAGCAGGTGAGTGAGTGAGTGAGTGAGAGAATGAGTGACTGAATGACAGAGTGTATAAGTGTTGTAAAAGAGAGAAAGAGAGAGAGAAAAAAGTGTATGCGTACGTGCGTGCGTGCGTGCGTGCGTGTGAATATCTGCCCCTTTTACCCTTTCCCTCTCTCTCTCTCTTTTACGCACACACTCCGCCATACACACATCGCGTGTAGCAATCAGCTGATTACAGCGTTCGACGGTCGGCGTTCCGGAATAACTTTTAATAATTAACATTATTTTAAGGAACATCTATTCCTGATGTAATTCTAAGACATCTTCTTTACCAAAATTTTATTTAAAGCATAATTTTATGTTATAAGATAAAATAGTTAGTGACTCATGCAGTGGTAATCACCTGTCGGGTGATCAGTTGCGCCCGCGCTCACGGCGCGCCGGGCCGCTTCTGCCTGTCTTCTGTACCCGACGCGTGATTTACTAACTATTTTTGCTTATAACTTAAAAACTACGCTTCAAATCAAATTTTGGTAAAGAAAAAATTGTCTTAGAATAGTGTCAGGAATATGTCATTTTAAAGACGGAAGGTTTTTCGGGATCACCCTGTATACCGCGCGGGATATCGCGCTGTCTTGTGCGCTTTAATATCGATATTTTTTATTTCTTTCTTTAACGCAATTAAAATGCGGTTGAATCGCGTGCACCGGCGTATTCATTCTATTAAATGAAATAATAATTATATTATATAAAGAGAAAATTTAATGAGCAATAAATTGTTATAACTAATTGTTGTAATAATTAATTTTTATAATAATTAATGTTGTAATAAATCTGATAACAATTAATTTTGTAATAATTAATATCTTTAATATCTTTAATCTCTTTAATATCTCTTTAATATCTTTAATATCTCTTTAATATTTTTCATATTTTTAATTCTTAATTCTAATAATTCTAATAAGTTTTATGATAATAAATTCTTTCTTTTTATCCTACAGTCGCCTCACTCACTCAATATTCGAATAAAGAGTGAGAATAAGACAATTATGCTGGCCGGACATTGCTATTTGCGCGCTATAGCTGTCTCACTCGCACTGTCTACTCGACTATTCGAGCTAGTGAAACGCCTAGGCGTGAAGGCGCTTCTCGCGGTGTGAAAGTTTTATTGGCTCTGAAATGGGCCGATCGTGGGACAAGCTGCGGAAACATGTATATCAATAATCCGTCCAGTATCCGGACCGGTCTATTACTTGATTGAGTCGATTAGGTATCGAATCAATCAAGTTAGCGAGGAAATTTGATTGGAATCGAAGTTCTTCCTAGATTTCTTTCGCATGATTAACTAACGCTGCTATCGTCCTCTCCCTTTTTAGTTCCCATTGGTTGAACCATTTGTGCCCAGACATTTTCGATTAAATTAACATTTTCGATTAAATTTAGATCTGGCGAACAAGCAGGCCAATTGACCAGTTGTATTGACAGTTTTTTTTGTCGGGAAATCTGCACGTTCCGTCGCCCGCCCACGCATTTAGCTTCCAGACTGCCTTCTGACGATCGGGCTTTCACTTTGCCGATTGCAATCGAACCTTTTCCAGGTAAGATATTTCGTGAACAGAGGCATGTTGCTCGCTCTGTAGCCAGCTCTCCGTCTATTATACTTTTGTATACTCTGTAAGCGATAAATCTTGTATACCCTTATACTCTGTAAGCGATAAATCTGGCTACGCTGATAATGAAGCGGTCCAAAAGTGAAAGGCAGAGTGTAATCTCAAGTGGTTCTCATGGCTTCCACCACTGCCCTCAGATAACAATTCTGAAGATTTTTAAGTAGGTTCCTATCTTATATTATAAAACGTAATAGAAACGTAAATAGAAAATTACAATTTTGAAATTATAATTTTTACGAATAAACAGTACATAAAAAATAAGTATAAAAATCTCTTTAAATTTAAATTAAATCAAATTTTACACTAAACTTTATATTTTTGCACTTCCAATAAATAATTGAAATAGGAATAATATTTATTTTTTATACTGGTGGCTTCTTGATTGTCATTTATGGCCCGATGAAACTAAAAAAAAACATCGTCGTACATGTTAATACGTCACATGATCTTTCACTTGTGTCACGTGATTTTCCAAACTGTTACAATTGGACATTATAAAATTAATTTACTGAATTTTATCAGTGGAATAAAGATTTAAATAAAAGTTTATTTTTAATGTTAATTCAATTTTTAACTTTTTATCAAATTTTTAAAATGTATATACTATATGTCAAAAATGTGAATAAATAATAAGTTAAAAAATACACTATTGCACATTAGTAAAAGATACTTATTTATGTAATAAGAGATTGTTTATAATTTTAGTGATTAAATTCCAGTCAAATCTGTCAAGTAAATTATGTTACATATTATATTCGCAAAACTTTGACTAATGATAGCTAAACATGATCTGTCGTTTTAACTTGACAAATACCTAGTAAAAACTGAGTAAATTCTGATAGATCATAACATGTTAGAAAAAATGCTATGAAACTTAAATAGAAATAATTGATAATATAAAAATAATGAAATTGGGAGATATTGATTATTTTATATTTTCCAACAACTCCAATATTATCCTATTCAATAAAACACTTCTATATTCGGATGACGTGGTTTATGGCAAACAAGATTTTGTTAAAATATTTTATTATCGACATTTTGAATATTGATTGTTTGTATTTCTGTCAATTGTATGCTAAAATATTGAAATATATATTTGAATTTGATATTTCTGTAAGCAGGATCGTATCAATTTACGACACGTATAAAACGATCACATGTCATATGACGTTTTACAAAAGTGGGCGTACTGCCATTGTAGATACAATTTTTTAATGATCAATAAAAATATGATTTGCATGGATACAAATAAACAATTAAGGAATTATTTATAGTTGTATGTTAATTATTAATATACGACTTCGTCGTACCAAAAAAAAGCAATTAATTGCAGTAAATACGTCGAATATTTTAATAAAATAATTATGTATATAATACATATTTTTCTTTATTTTTCTCAATTAAGAAAATAACAAATCAAATAGAAGGAAAGAAAAACAGAGAAAAAGAAAGAGAAAGAAATAATAAGAACGGGGAAAGAGAAAAAAAGAGAAAAAAAAAGAAAAAGAAAATGAGAGTTTTCAAAATTGTGAAGCATTTTCTGCACGTTTTTGAGATGTTATGCAAAATATTAAAGTAAACAAAATTTATCTCTTCGTTATAATTAAATTAATCGGAAAATTATGTTGAAACATCATTAATTATCTGACATCATTATGTCAAAAAAATGCTTGCACTTTTTGCATAGATTCAAAGACTATAAAATGAATTTGATGAACAAATTTATAAATAATAATAATAATAATGATAATAATAATAATAGTAATAATAATAATAATGATCTATGAATTAATAAACATATTCTAAATATAATTATTTTATATTTAAAATACAGAGGCTTTTATAGACACGAAATTTTAATTATCATTATATTAGTTCAACGGCGGCTTAATACACACACGCATACACAATCATATATAACGAGAATTCGATGTATCTAAACAATGTTTATAGAGGTAGTAAAGGCTACTGTTTAATATAAAATTACAATATATATTAGACATAGTGTTAGACAAAATATGGACTTGAATAATGACGAAGGACGTATAGTTACAATTTACTTATCAAATTGTAAGCGATGTTAAATATCAAATTGAAATTTAAATCTTTTTGTGTAATACAATATATGTATAATTGAGTTGATAATATATACAATATTTCGTAAACGAAAAATGTGAGACACACATGTTGCTCTCTTAACATATACATATTGTCGTTTCAAAAGCAAATTTGAGTTTGTTTCACATTATAGATATAGTATATATAAGAATAGACCAAACAACTTTTATTTAAATGATTTAATGTTAAAGCTGACATAAAAGAAGCAGAAAAATTAATGGCATCTGTATCTTTTTTATTTATACTTATCTGGTGTTCGCAAAATAATGTTCTGAAATTTTTTCATTTTTTTTAATTAAAGAAAGGTTGGTCTTACTCCTTTTTTATATATTCTTTAGATCGTTTTTTATATATTCTTTAGATCGTAAGTCTCATGCTAGATTTCTATTCTTATTATGCTATATTCTACACACACACACGCGCGCGCGCGCACGCACACGCACACACCACTACCACTACTACCACCACCACCACCATCATCACCACCACCACCACCACCACCACCACCACCACCATCACCACTATCACCATCACCACTACACACGCAAGCATAAGCACACATGTGTACACACACACACGCTCGCGCGTGCGCGCGCGCGCGCACACACACACACATATGTATGTATGCGTATGTAAAGAGTTGCCTAAATAAGCCCAAGCAATCTAGCAATTTAACTTTATTTGCAAATCTTATTGCACTGTTTTTCTTTTTTAGTTGCCAAAAATTATTCTTTTTTATTGTATAAATAGTCACTCACGCTATGTTACAAATTTGATAATAATATAAGTGATTAAATTAATTATAAATAACATTGTAAATGTGTGTTATAATGCATTTATATGTGATTGTGATTATAACTATGTATTTGGTCAGATTGTATTTCAGATTATATTGTATTATACTTGTATAATAAAATCTTATTTCAGATTGTATTTCATTATACTTGTATAACAAAATCTTATTTTTCTTATAGTGTATAGATCTATATATAGAGCTAGATTTAATAATATTAGTATCTATGCTATATGCTGAAAACAATTTTGCTTCAAATAGATTATACATATATATATATATATATATATATATATATATATATATTAATGAATTAATTTCCATAATTATTCATTTAATAACTTTTTTCAGTAATTCTAATTTTCAAGATTTTTAATAAATACTATTTAAAGTACTTTCGTCTCGTGTATTATGTTGGAAATTAGAAATGATGTTCATTTATATCTTATATCAGTCAATGATAGTAATAAATTATATATTTATGCATATTTTGTATATATTTGTATATATTACAATGTTTTAATCCTTATATTACAGAGAATTTTTAAAATACTTTCTTAAATGTGTATTTAGATGAAAAATAAAAAGATTTATTTTAATTTTATATTAATCTGAATTATTAGATTATTTTTAACTTTTACCGTTTAAAATTTGCATGAAATTATTTTTACAAAGATTTTTTTATATAATTACATTTATTTCATTACGTCTTTCTAAATAGGAGGTACATGTTCAATTTTTTGTTTAAATCGCAATATGTTATTAAAGAAAATATAATCACTGTGTTGTGTTTATACATATAAGAACAAATATACTGAAAATATATTATGTGTGCCAAAAATATATGCCAAAAATTTTGACTCTTAAAAGATACAGATATATATTTATGTGTGAATGTATATGTGTGTGTATGTGTGTATGTTATATGTATGTAACAACATAATACAGAATGTAAATAAAATAAAATTAAAGGTATTTAAGGTATAAAGGTATAAAGGTAATATAAAAATTATAAGTCTAAAAAAATCATGTTTAATTACCTTAGATTTAATTTAAAGTTTACACAAAATTTTCTCAAATTTTAAATGTGTTCTATATTTTATATTGAGTTTATTATTAAATAGTAAATTTTCAGTTAAAAATAAAATTGAAGATTTATTTGTGTCTGCTCTTTTAATAAAAAATGATACAAATTAATCTCATGAAATCTATTTTATTCTTTCTTACAATTATCATCATTTTTGATCTTTCATACAATTGCTATTAAATACACTTAGTGCCATTAATTTTTTTATTGATATATTGAGAGTATATACAAACATACACACACTCATGAATAAAAAAATTGATACACACACTTTTCGTTGAATAAACGAATTGAATTCTCGAGAACAATCTTATTATTTTTGTGTATTTCAAAAATTTTAGAAAAAATTGCTACATGATAATTAATATAATAAGTATTAAAAATGTATTATCATTATTTATTATAAAATCCGATCAAGTAAATTACATGTATATAAGGCATATTCATGTTTAAAATTTTTCGAAAATTTTAAAACTTTTCAAAAATTTGTCTTTCATCAATCATATTATAAAAATCAGGAAATAATTTAAATTGAAATTAATGTAAATAAATTTTTAAAATTATTATTAAATTAAGAAAATATTTTGTTTAACTATATATATATATATATATATATATATATATATATATATATATATATATATATATACACAGGGTGAGTCATTTTAATCAATACACTCGAATATCTCGAAAACAGCACTCTTCAGAAAGAAATGTTTCAAACAAAAATTGTAGGATGTGAAGGGGGACATAAGATGGTAGCATTGGTTTGACCTTGGAAAGTCATTTGAAGGTCACATAAAAGTCACCTTCAATTTCTTAAATTGAACCCACTATTTTTCATTACATATTCTTGTAGCTTATCTCGAGAGCTTTCCAAAACACTACAGACAAATGTTTTTTCATTAAATACTTCTTGAGTTATAAGGCTTCAAAGTTTGCAGTACTTCGATATAAAATGCAAAATATCTCGTAAAATATTTAGTTTTCGGTAGTCTTACCCTAATACTTTTATGCACAGGATAATGAGACAAAACTATTGGTGCAAAGAAAACGTATGATTGTTTATAACAAAAAGTGCATTGCAAATTACACATTTTTTATTATAAACAATCATACGTTTTCTTTGCACCAATAGTTTTGTCTCATTATCCTGTGCATAAAAGTATTAGGGTAAGACTACCGAAAACTAAATATTTTACGAGATATTTTGCATTTTATATCGAAGTACTGCAAACTTTGAAGCCTTATAACTCAAAAAGTACTTAATGAAAAAACATTTGTCTGTAGTGTTTTGGAAAGCTCTCGAGATAAGCTACAAGAATATGTAATAAAAAATAGTGGGTTCAATTTAAGAAATTAAAAGTGACTTTTATGTGACCTTCAAATGACTTTCCAAGGTCAAACCAATGCTACCATCTTATGTCCCCCTTCACACTCTACAATTTTTGTTTGAAACATTTCTTTCTGAAGAGTGCTGTTTTCGAGATATTCGAGTGTATTGATTAAAATGACTCACCCTGTATATATATGTATATCTTACTCATTTTTATTCGTAAAGAATAAACATTAATACTTTTACATTAATAATTTAGTCTTTTTTGTAAGGATTATATATAGCTAATACAATCATAAGGCATTTCTATATATGACTAATATAACTATAAGGTATTTTTCTATGCATACTTTAATATGTATTTTCTTTATATATTTCGTTTAGGTTTATATTAAACTTTTGCATTTTTAAATCACTGAAACCAAATAATTTCTATTTTTAATTTTTTTCTAGTTTTCACTCTTCTTCTAATACTACATACGCAGAATGAACGTTTTTCATTTATATGAATTGTAACGGTTATTATATGTCATTTTGAGTTGTATTATAAGTCATTTTAAGTTGATAGTTTTAATAGGATAAATTGGAAAGTATATTTATTCTGTAAAAATTATAATGCACATAATATATCTTGATATTTAAAAAATATGTAAAAAATTGATTTATTTTTGTAATAAAAATATATGATTTTTGTAAAGATAACTTTTATAATAAAAATATTTCCATAATATTATATTATATGCACGCACATATATATATCCGAGAAAAAATGGGTATAATATGTTCAGATATAAATATGCATAAATAGATACGAAAAGATCTGATGATGTATATAATTTTATATGATTACATATAATATATAATATCTGAAAATTGGCGCGATATGATTTTATATTTATATGATCATATTCGATCAGATCTGTTTTTATATGTAATTAGATCTAATAGCTAAATGATTACATACCCGGGAAAAAAAGTCCATGTCTATTTATATAAAAAAAAGTAAAAGTATATACAGTCTTATATGATTATATATAATATCACATATGATTTTCTCAGAGCATACGTTTTTGTATGCTTAGATATGATGTATGCTTAGATATGATGTTCATCTTTGACCATTTCTGATGATAAAAAATAATATTAGATACCTCACGTCATTTTGTACAATCAGACATAGTCAGATACTGATATCATATCTAAACATGTATAAAACCAAAGCAAAGGTTAATTTCATGTATGCTTTGATATAAATCATATATGATATTATATATAATCATTTAAGATTATATATGATTTTACCTTTTTTTATATAGACAAATATAACTTTTCCTAAAAATTATATCGTGTATTATATATTTAATTAATTATTATGCAGTATTTAAAAACAATTAGTTATATTTATATTATTATAGAAACAGCTAAATGGTACACCGAAAAAATTGTAAATTCTTAATGAATAAGAATATATTCTTAATTTGCGACTTCTACGCAACTCGACTTTCGTGTGCGCGACATGTTTCTTATAATTAGGAAAAATTATATTTGTCTATATAAAAAAAAGTAAAATCATATATAATCTTAAATGATTATATATAAACAACACGACAAGAAACTAGTGAATAAGAACCACCGCGGATGGTAATGCGCGTAAATTTTAATTGTTCGCGATAATTTAAACGAGCACGAAACATATGCATATTTTTCACTTGGTGCATTTACCAAGATATAGATTCTCCTTTTTGAGAATTCTATAAACCCTCTTTACCCCCCTGAAGAGATGTAGACGAGAAAAATATCGGGGCGAAGTCGCTGAATCGGGAAACGATTATATATAATATCATATATGATTTATATTAAAGCATACATGAAACTAACCTTTGCTTTGGTTTTATACATGTTTAGATATGATATCAGTATCTGACTATGTCTGATTGTACAAAATGACATGAGGTATCTAATATCATTTTTTATGATTAAAAATGGTCAGAGATGGACATCATATCTAAGCATATACAAAAACGTATGCTCTGATAAAATCATATGTGATATTATATATAATCATATAAGACTGTATATAATTTTACTTTTTTTATATAAATGCACATAGACTTTTTTTCCCGGGATATCATATTATGCCAAATTTTAAATGTTATTATTTATTATTGACATATAATACAAAGTATATAATCAAATCTCTTCATAACCGATAATATATAGATTTACATCTGATAATGAGATCTAGCCAAAAAAGATTATATAAATATATGATCATATCGCGCCAAATTTCGGATCAAATTTTATATGGCCAATTATTATATTCATATATATTTATATATGATCTTACATAATTACATAAATCTATTTTTTCTCAGGTACGTTCAACTTATATGCACACATACGAATGATATATATATGTATATATATATATATATATATATATATACATATATATATATACGTATATTATTCGTATCATGACCATATATATATATATATATATATATATATATATATATATATATATGGCCATGATTTTTAATATTTCAATATTAGTACATTATATATCCTTATTTATCGATATATTTGAGAAAAATGCTTAAAAAAAATATTAAAATTTGTGATTTTAGAAAAAATTGATTAAGAAATATACTATATAATTTTAAAAAGAATTGAATAGTTCTAATAAAAAATTACTTTGTTTTTCTAAATACTAATGTGTGTTGATCACATTAATATAAAATGGATACTTAAATAATCATGCTATATAAATATAATTAAGTATTGCAATTTCTATAAAGAATATGCGCAATTATTCTATAGAGAATGTGCGCAACACATTATTTATTTCATTCTGTAGATGTGTTATTAGAAAATAAGAGCGGAAACTTTACGAAAAAAAACTTTATAATAAAAATATTGTTTCATTTTTGTTTCAAAGATTTTTACAATATACTTATATAAAAAATTTTAAAAGAAATATCATTTTTTATGATTTTTATACTTTTGATGATAAGAAATATATAAACTGTTTTCTTTTCAGAAATATGAGAACATTTCATTAAATAAGATTTAGCTTGAGAGAATATATGTATTCACATATATGTACATTTATACTTAATCTGTAACAATTATTATGTATATTAAAATTTTCTACATATTCCCAGTATGTATCTAAACATTTATTTCATCAATTGGTGCAACTTAAGATATTAATTCTAGCAGCAAAGAAAACAGTATTAAGATTCTAGAACCAAGACATTATGGTTAAATTTGCAGTATTAATTATTTCATATTATTTCATATCGTTTTTCAATCAAATGCTTCTTTAGAGATTCAAAGATAGAAATCACTTATTGTTAGTGTAAGGTCAAAAATATAGGGCAGATGATCTAGCACTTATCGCAGTGTCCCAACACTTCATGCATTCATCTAAATCTTATTTTACATCAAATAATTTTCTTGAATCCCTGAAAAAAACACTTTGATGGAAAGCAATATGTAATTGATGCCACAATTCTCAGCATGTCGTAATGAAAGGAAATCGTAATGCTTGGCTCCTGATTTTTCCGATGCTTTGATATACTAGTAGAAAAAATATCTGGATACATATGAGAAATATATAGAAAAGTAATATGCAATAATATATGTTACAGGATGTTGTATTAATTATAGTTATATGAATATATATGATGAGTTTTTATGATGAGTTTTGTTATCTTATTAAAATGTTTTTAATTCTTAAACGATCTTTTCACAAAAAACCAATAGGAAAAAACAACGGTAACAAAGTTACACTTTGTAAAAGTAAAAGATTTGGCGCAACGAAATAATCTATTTTTGTTTTATTATAATTATTTTTTATTGCTATAATTAATTATAAAATAAGCATGTGGCTTAAGAATATATAACCATCTATAATTACATCAAAGATGTTGACTTTATCAAAACATATTTAATGTACTCTTAGATTACTCTTTTTTGTGCAATTTTAAATCCATTTGTCACATATTTCATTAAAACATTTATATCGCTTATATTTATTGTTAGTGATACAAATAGTATATTTTTACAAAAAAAGAAGATTTCTTAGTATCAAATAAGTATATACTTTTTATTACTGCCATTAAATGACAAATGCTTATAATGATCATTAGATATACACTGGAACTTATTGGAAATAGATCATATATAGATCTAATACACTATAACGAGATTATCTTTACTTCATTAAGTTACTTAGGCCCGTAAAAAGTATCGTTTCACATGGTTCATTATTTATCATTAGACTTGCATGAATACGTCCTTTCTATGCCATTGAGAGAGGACATTGCGTCCGTAACTCTGTGTTGCGCTGTCATTACCCTTTTTTTATGTTATTTAGCACATGGAAAGGATGCAATATCTTCTTTTGAAATATATTATTATTAAGAGATTCCAGTGTAACTTTATCAATTACTTTTATATATTTTAACAAGTTTAATCTTAGTAATTGATGCGCTATAATTGTTACACTGTTATTCTAAATTTTGGTCACTTACCGCAGGTTTTGAGACAAACAAGTTACAATTTTAGTATATCTAATTGTATATACAATTATTATGTACATTTATTATATACAATTTTAGTTTTAGCTCTTATTATATAAACTACATACGCAATATATACACATTTATGCATATACTTATACATGCATACATATGCTATATATACATACATGATTAAATTATACTTTAATTCTCACATTTATTAACAGTTATTAACTTTTATTTGAAAAATTAAATATTTATTATAAGAGATTTAAAAGCTTTTACCCAGTAGGTCAAATCTGTTCAAACAGATTTTAGTAGTTGTTTGTTACAAGTATTACATTACAAGTGTTTGTTGTTACCAATAAGCTACACATTTGATACACATTTGATAAGAGCTATATTATCCATTAAGTGGAAAGATTGGCCGCAGAAACCGAACAAGATCTGTTAACATGATCTGATGTTAGATTGGCAGAAATCGGGCAGGATTTGAAAATATGACTTGACGCTAAATTAGTAAAAAACCAAACAAGATATGCATGCATGCAATATAATGGCAAATTGGTAGCAAAAATCGAACAGAATTTGTATTTTCTTATTTTTCATTAAAATAAATGTAGATCTGTATTGAAGAGCTTATAATATTTGATTTAATTCCTTTGCTTCTTGCTATGCACTTTCTATTCTTTCGTATTTAAATTTTTGTAGTAAAAATGAATATAAAGTCTACAAGGCACTAATTAATAATATAGATTAAATATTTATATTAATTTCTGATTTCTGATATAAATCGAAAATTCAGGATATTAAATTGATTGGAAAATCGACGGTAGAAATAAATAATCATTTATACTATTTGAAGTACAAAATAGAAGTTTAATTTTTATATAAATTATATATCTGGACTTTTATTAATTTAATTTAATTATTTTTATAATTATTTTATTATTTATTTAAATTGAATCGACCGTTCGTGATATGGAATATAATTGAAATATAATATACATTATATATTATATTTATCAAAGAAAAGTTACAATTAATTTATTGTTTATTCTCTTGTAATATTTATGAGCTTGTAATATTCAATTTTATTGTACTAAATATTATTATGATATTAATATAATTACTATAATATTAATGTAGCTTAATATCACTGAAATCGAATTAAATTAAGTTTTCGCATATGAATATCGATCTATGTTATTATTCTATTTAAATGGATAAGAGCTGTAAGTCCTGCTCGGTTTTTGCTGTCTACCATTAAATTGCGTATGCATTGTTCTCGCTTGATTTCTATTATCAATTTGTTGTTAAACATGTTAGTAGGCTCTGTTATCAAAACACAAGTTTAATGCGAACAGTTGATGCCAATCTACTACAAACTTTTGATTGAATTTACTGTCGATTTGTTAACAGATTGAATGCAATTTGCTTACTGGTTATACGTTTACTTAATATCAAAAATGTCTCATAAATCCATATTCATAGTTCATTCTTATATTATATTTAAAATCGTTTTAAGTAAGCTCTAAAAATGTAATACGGCCATCTTATTGGCTGGATGGAATATTAAAACGACTTAGAACCATATTTAAGTTGATCTGAAATATAGGAATGGACTATAAATACGTGCCATATAGTAATATATTACTATTTATAAATTAATATGAATTTTGTAGCAAATTTTAAAATGTCGCATATAATTTCTTAATTTTTTAAATTTAAATAAAAATATTTGTTTATACAAACTGTAAGCATACACATACATACGCACACACATACATACGCACGCACGCGCGCACGCACGTACGTACGCACGCATGCATGCACGCACGCATACACGTACGTACATACACATATATTCATTTTATACACATATCTGCGCGCTTGCAAATAATGCCATAAATTAATATTTTTACTAATAACTTTTTTATTATTTTTAATTGATTTATATTATATTATATTCTATACTTGTTTGATAATCTGTATGATATATGTATAACAATATTTTAAACAGATTATTACATATAAGATTTTTAAAATTATTATAAAATTTTTAATTATTCTTATTAACAAATATTAAGAAAGATAAGCATCATATTTTTTTTTCTGAATGTAAATAGAAATTAAACGATTTAAATTAATTAAAAATGACACACGCTCACGACACACACAAACAACATATATGCTAGAAATAATGCTGAATACAGTTTTATTTCTCATATAATGTATAAGCCTTAATTTAAAATTAAATTTATTGTTAATTAATAAGGTAATCAATGTATGAAATCAAAACACATAATCATAAGACGCGTATTTCATTACAATAAAATTTTGATCAAAAAATTTAGAAAAATATTTTAAAATAAAAGAAAATATTTATAGTTATTTTATCATTTATTATTCACAATTTATTAATTGCTTTAACTATCGCCAATTGTTAGTAATCATATGTAATTACAATTTATAACTCTGATGTTCTCTTATAAATGAAGAACGAAAATGAGAGATGATATAAATTTTTCATCTGCTCTAATGATTGCAAACATATCTCTAATATATATATATATATATATATATATATATATATATATATATATATATACATGTAAATGTATGTGTGTGTATGTGTTCATAATAGTTCAATGTAGAATCCATATAATTTTCTTCATACGTGCCGCACTCGCATCTTATGTCGGTGTAATCTGTAATAATTTATAAATTTTATTTATAAATTAAAAAATATTTTATGGAATATTTCAACTTTCGATTTTAAGGAACTTCTTTAAGTTGAGAATTAGAGCTTAAAATTAGATGTTAAAGATATTTGTTGACAAAATAGATTAGAACAATGTAACTGTTGAACTATGGATATACAAAATTCTGCAATCATTTGACAATACTTTAATAATATAATCGAAAAGTAATTATAAATAATATATAAGATAAATATTAATATCTTCATTCTACCATTAATTTTTACCTGCCTTTTAGTCTCATTTCTTTACTACCTTTCTTTTTTTATTGATTTCTCTATTGTTCTACTTAATTTTTCAATTCTTTTATGATCTTTTTTTCCCTTAGCCTCTCATCATGTACCCTTTCTTTTTTCGACTAATTTTTTTTTCTTCTTATTTCTTTTTCTTTCACTATTATTTTTTATTTGGCTTTATCCTTTTAATTGATATGTAGTTGATATTTCTATTTTAATTTTCATCTCTAGCTTTCTATTGCTTGCTAAGTCCCCGAAAGAGAAATCTCCTAAATTGTATTTTCTATTACATAATCTATAATCGATTCCGATTATATTCCGAACCTAACCAATTCTCTCAGCATGTATAAATTATATTTTTTGTCGCCTCTTTTCGCATTATTTATCATAGCCCATCTTTCCTCTTTCAGCATTTTCAATAATAATATGTCTTTTTTATTTATCATTTTATCTTTTAATCTTTTTATTTTTTTTCTTATTTGTTCGCCATCTCTAGTAATCCGCCATTCTAGTAATCTCCTTTATCCCCTTTATTCCTCTCTCTCTACCTCCCCTCTCTCTCTCTCTCTCTCTCTCTCTCCCTCTCTCTCTCCCTCTCTCTCTCTCTTTCCCATTTTTACTTTAAAATTGTTCCCTACTATTATACTATTTTACTTTAAAATTGTTCCCTACTATTATACTTTATTTCACTCTTCTTTCCTTTGCGCATGTCTCTATTTTTTTTCAAGTCTTTACGCACGAAGAACGTAAATTGTAATAATATTCTATTTCTTTTCTTCCATTCTTTGGCTTTATTGTGCCACTTCGCATACTAATTATTTTTTTATCTTTTTCACCTTCCTTTCTCCTTCATTTCCGGTGATCTTTTTAGCTTCCTGCTTTTTTAAATGCGCATTATCGCCATTATTATCTTTCTTTTTTTCCCCGCTTATTTCAATTGATTTTATGTTTCTGTTTTTCCCTTCTATTATCACTCTTTTTTTATCAATTGTTTTTCTTTATATATTTTCATTTCTCTTTATTTTTTTATTTTCTCATTTATAAGTTGCCTGATACTTATGATACAAAATATGATCTATAATTATATGTTTTTATATATATTTGCAAACTTTTTGCACGAAATAAGATAATCCCATATTGTTCAATACTTTCAGATTAAAGTCAAATAATAAAAAAGGAAAGATTTTTAAATATAGAACAATGTGCGTGGAATAAAGCCCTTTTTATGCAAAAATTCGCAATTTGCGTGCAATTATACAATATACATATTGTTTTGTTTAAGAATAGATGATGTGGAGTAAAGTTCGCTTTACGTCAAAAATTGAAAATCTATGAAATTATATAATTATTCGTTTTTGTCATGAATGGTCCAAAGTCCGTGTTTAGATATTTAGAATTCAAATCATAAATTAAATAGCTTGAAACATTTTCTTCAACTTGTGAATAATATCAACTGGACATTTTTTGTACGAAAAATTGCAAACTCATGAGCTTCTTCTTCGCTTACAAATTTTTCATTTATGACATTTTTAAATGCATTATATAAAAGTATCTCTTTTTTTCTCGATTTTGTAATAAATTACAAGACTATATAAGACTATACAAGGCTTACACAAATTAATTTCTTTCTTTTAAATAGAGTTCATGATTATAATAATTCTGATCTTAAGTAAATGCAATTAAAAATCCTAACACAAATTTTTTCACATGTGTGTATATCCTTAATTAAATTTGATCATCTATAATTCAGAAACTAGTCTTTCAGTTTTTCATGTTTTCTCAGATTTTTTAACTGATCTAATCTGCAAAATATATCGTTGAAAAAGTATTGTATGATGGTTGCAGAATATTATATATACATAGAACTCAATTTATTATGATAAAATATACAACGTATAAAATTAATACGTAATATAGTATAATGGAACTTCGAAATAGAGCACCTCAAAAGAGCACGCAACATCCTTTTCATACATGCTAGATACTCCCGAGTAGTGTAAGGAGTAACAATCCAATCGTGCAGCAACACGCAGTTCTGTGGACGCAATGCTCTCTCCCAGTGCATACTTTAAAGGATATGTTTTCAAGGATATGTTACAAGTCTCATACGGTTCTCAATTTAACGAAAGGGGAGTAACTTCGTTATAGCATGCCAAAATCCCATATGTGCGCTACTTCGAGATTCCATTGTATTAAACTTACTTATTGAGTTATTGATGAAACGCATTGAAAATTGTTAATTGTATAAATAATAATGGAAGATTAATTGACACGTAGCCAGCAGAATTATCTGAAATTAAATAAAATTATTTATTAGGATTTAATTTGTAATAATTGATTAAATATAGCAAATATATATATATATATATATATATATATATATATATATTGTTTATATAGTTTTTTAAATTATATAATAACGATTTTTTAAATTGTGTATTTTAGAAGGTATAAATATAAAGTTTAAAATAAAAAGAAAAAAAATATATAAATGTAACTTGTTCAAATCTTATGCCTCGAATTATAATAATTAAAGAAAATGTAAAAAGAGAATGATCTTTTTACTATAATTCAAATCACAGCGTAAAGCTTCGATTGTTACTGATGTAAGAAATTTTGGTTTGTGATTATACGCAGAAATTAATGTACTAACTTTTTATTTTGTATATACTTTCATTTTTTATTTGTTTATTGTGTGTTTTATGCACTAACTCTAATATTATAATTTTAATTATAATTCTAACACTATAATTGTTGCTTTCAAGCCTTTAATTTGTTCTTTTAACACTTTTTTAACAAAGATTATCCAATGTAAGTTGAAATGTATATTACAATAAATATATATTACAATAAAAGTAATATTTCCAATTGATAAATTATTAATTATTTTGCACTTATCTTGCATAATGATCTGTGCTCGGTTTTTATTGACCTATTTTTATTACTTACTTTATGAAGAGTTAAATAATTCCAATTCTATGTTAAATAGCTTCTATTTCCCATTGCTAATTAAATTTATATCATATAGAATATCCAAACTATATGTATTCACACAAATTGAGGCATTTTTAATTTGCATATCTTAAATAATTTGTAAATTATATGTTTTATAAAAAAATGTTTCATACGAAAGTTGCATAATTTCAAGAAGGTCATTATATTGGGTTGTCCGGAAAGTTCGTGCGGATTTCTCAATAGATGTCGTTCAAAGGCGAATTTTACAAGTTTATGTCGATGTGATATGTCAAATGCTTTCGTGTTTTGATTAGTGACATTTCAACGCATACTTAGTGATATTAATTATCCCAATAAATTAAAAACTTTTTACTTGACATTAGTTTAGAGATGGAAGGAAATAACGTGTTTTTTCGATGCATAATGCTTTTTTATTTCCGTAAAGGAAAGAACGCGACACAAACTCGAAAAAAAATATGTGCCGTATACGGGGAAGATGCCGTAAGTGATCGCATGTGTCAGAAGTGGTTTGCTAAATTTCGTTCAGGAGAAATGAATATTGAAGATGCTCCTCGCTCTGGTCGGCCAGTCACCACTGATGTCGACCAAATAACAGCTTTAATCGATTCCGAGCGGCAGATCACAGTTCGGGAAATCGCAGCGAGGTTAAACATTGGCAAATCAACTGTTTCCGAACATTTAAACAAGCTCCAGATGGTAAAAAAGCTTGATGTTTGGGTGCCGCACGACTTAACTGAGAAAAATCGTATTGACCGCATTTCCATCAGCGATTTGCTATACAAACGCAATGAATACGATTCATTTTTAAAACGCATCATAACAAGCGACGAAAAGTGGATAATTTATAATAATGTCGAGCGTAAAAGGTCGTGGAGCAAGCGAGGTGAACCGCCATTAACCACTTCGAAGGCAGGCTTACATCCGAAAAAGGTAATGCTCTGCATTTGGTGGAATTGGAAGGGGATAGTATATTATGAGCTACTACCGGACAACGAAACCATCGATTCGGACAAGTACTGTTCACAGTTGGATAAATTGAAGATAGAAATCGCCAAAAAGTGTCCGGAATTGATCAATAGGAAAGGCGTCGTTTTTCATCATGATAACGCCAGACCTCATGCAAGTTTGCAGATTCGCCAAAAATTATTGGCGTTTGGCTGGGATGTTTTGCCTCATCCACCGTATTCCCCCGACATTGCACCCTCGGATTTTCATTTATTTCGGTCGCTACAAAACTCAATTAATGGTTTGAACTTTGCTTCTTTGCAACTCCTCAAAAACTACTTGGACAGCTTCTTCGCCGAAAAAACCCAAGACTTCTATGAGAGAGGAATTATGAAATTACCCGAAAGATGGAAAAGTATTGTGCAAAATAATGGTGCATATATCACAGAATGAAATAACTTTTAACAACAAAATTTTTTCATTCGAATTTTGCTTAAAAATCCGCACGGACTTCAATACATAAACCATATAATATCTAGTAAAATATTCAATTTTCGATTATCTTAATACTTTTATGTACAAAATAATGAGAGGAATCAATTGGTGTGAAGAAAAAATATAGTTGTTTAAAAAAAAAATATGTAATTGTTAATTGCAAATCATTACCTCCAGATCCCCTTCAAGCCATATAACTTTTGTTTGATACATTTTTTTATTTAACGCACCGTTTCGGAGATATTTGAGCGTATTATTTAAAATGGAACACCCTGTGCATACATCTAAAACAGCCAATTTTCAATTTTTTTCCAAACTTTAGGGGCTTTTAGCTCGGAGCGAAGGTTTATTTGCAGACCCATGTTCATAAAAAAAAAAGTCTTATTTTGATCTCTAGAACACGCTCCTAAAATTTATTGCATTATTTCAGATACACCCTGTATATGTATATATATATATATATATATATATATATATATATATACAGGGTGTCCATGTGAGCATGTGCTCACTCACTTGTAAGAAGATAGAACACAGTAAATTAAATAAAGATATAAGTAAATTAAATAAAGATATCCTATTCTTTGTAACGATTTTTGTAATAACAATCGAAATATTAATTATTGAAATCGGACGAATGAGAGGAGCGCTCGAGCGCTCGAGCTATAGCACGGCCCATCGAACTTCGAACTATACCACGGGTAGCGGCGCGCTGTCCCTCCTCTCGCCGCGTGCCGGCAGGCAATGTCTGACACGGTGGGCCGTGCTATAGCTCGAGCGCTCGAGCGCTTCTCTCATTCGTCCGATTTCAATAATTAATAATGAAAGAAATTAATTGGTATAAAGAAAACACATAGTTATTTTTTTTTTAAAATATGTAGTAATATATGTTTTCTTTACAACAATTGATTTCTCTTATTATTTGTACATAAAAATATTAAGGTGATGTAACCGAAAAATGAATATTTTCCAAAATATTTTACGGTTTAGGTAAAATTAAGAAACGATTTCAAGCCCCATAACTTGGAAAGTATTTAATGAAAACTAACTTAATTATAGTATTTTGGAAAGCTCTTGAGATAAGCTACAAGAATATGTAATAAAAAATAGGCAGTTCCATTTAAAAAATTGAGGGTGACCTTCATGTAACTATTTAAGATCAAATTAATGATACCATTTTATGTCTCCTTTAAAACCATATAACTTTTGTCTGAAACATTTTTTCGTATCTCGCATATTTTTCAAAATATTTGCCCGTTAAGATTAAAATGAATCACCCTGTATATATATATATATATATATATATATATATATATATATATCAAGCGACGCGGTAGCGTCGCGACGCCAAATACATAAAAAACAGAATCCGATTATTGAGAGTCACTGCTCTCGACACGGCACTACCAAATAACTTATCCGGAATTTCACATCATATAAACTTTCGATTAAGATATTTCGGAAACTAAGATCTTAAGAAGAAATCTAAGGACACTTTTATTATATAATATGAATATAAGCTTTCGATTGCGACCTGTTTGAATAAAATCGATGCAGTCAATCCTGAGAAATGATGATCGAATATCAGAATTGTGACATTTTTCATTTTTCTCCAGGTTCAGACTCACGTACATATGCTCGCATGCACACACGCAAAGCGAGTTTGTCCCTCAAGCGGCGTCCACAGCGTGCGTATACGATTATTGCTTCGATATGTACAATGCTTTAAGAGACAAAATCATATGCGTGCATACGTCTGATATGTATATGTATGTGTGTACGTGAGAGAGATTAATTTATCGTACAGTAATAATTTTCAAAATTACCCTTTCGGGGTGGAATTTAATATCTTAGAAACGGAGCTAAAAATACGTAACTTCTGCTGTTAAATAAAATTTAAAAAAAAAGTAATTTATCGTATAATAACAATTTTCAAAAACCATCTCTTGTAAAAGCAAATTTCCAAAACCACCCCTTGAGAATGAAAAATAATATCTCGAAAATGATGCATCGTAGAAATATTGGACTCACGCCATTAATTAAGGTTTCTTAAAAAGACTAATTTAGCATATAATAATAATTTTTAAAAACTACCTGTTAGGGGTGAAATCTAATATCTCAGAAACGATGTGCCACAAAAATATAAAACCTGTACTGTTAGTTATGACTTGTAGAAAGACTAATAAGCGTATAATAACAATTTTTAAAAACCAATCCTTAGTGGTGAAATTTAATATTTTAGAAACAGAGTATCATAAAAGTATAAAACCTGTGCCGTTAGTTATGACTTGTAGAAAAACTAATTTAACGTATAATAATAATTTTTAAAACCAACCCCTTGGGGAAATCTAATATTTCAGAAACGGAGTATCATAAAAATATAAAATCTATGCCGTTAGATAAGACTTGTAAACAGACTAATTTATCGTATAATAACAATTTTTAGAAACCACCCCTTGAGGATAAAATCTTATATTTCAGAATTCGAACATCATAAAAATATAAAATCTATACTGTTAGTTATGACATATAGAAAAACTAGTTAAGCGTATAATAACAATTTTTAAAAACCACTCCTTGGGAATGAAATCTAATGTTTCAGAAACGGTGTACCACAGAAATATAAAATATATTTCTGTGGTTGCTGTCAGATAAGACTTATAGAAAGACTAATTCACTGTGCAGTAACAATTTTTAAAAATAAAAAATATCCTTAAAAATAATATGTAAATATTTTTCCACAAATATAATTTGCAGAAAGAGTATAAAATTTTACATAAAGGTGTGAAATCTTTCTATAAAAAACCTTACAAAGGTAAAAAAATACGCCAAATACATAAAAAATATTCTAGCTTGTATGCATGTTTAATAAAAGAATTCCTAAAAATAATTTACAATAATTTTCCCTCAAAAGTTATGAAAACTTGGCGTACCCGGATCGTAATCAAATACAGATTAAATATTTAATTACATAATGTCTAATATTTTACATTTTATTGGAGATATATTTGTTTATAATATAAACAATCCGGGTACGCCAAGTTTTCATAACTTACTTCGATTTAAAGACTGCAATTTAAAACTTGTGAACTTTTAGAACTTGTAGAACTTTTTTTTTAAATTATATATATTATAAAAAATGTTTTAAGATTAAAAGAATCCTAAATTAAAAGAATCCTAATTTTCATTAAATATTTTAAAAATCAATTTTCTCTGAATAAATATAAAATGCATTTTAATTTCTTAGGGAGAATTTATGTATAATATTTCTACTGTATAAAATTGATATTTTATGGTAAATATTATATCAAATTTAGAAATTGCTCTTAAGTACCTGGCTAGTAATTATTGATTTCATATTTAGTTTTGGTATTTTATTTTATAATATTTTTTTATAAAAATTATTTGTTGAGGTTTTGTTTCTTAGAAAAATGATTTTTGAGGGAAAATTACTGTAAATTATTTTGAAGGAATTTTTTTATTAAAAATGCATACAAGGAAATATTTAATAGAAATATTTAATAGAATATTTTTTATGTACTTGGCGTATTTTTTTTACCTTTATAAAGTTTTTTTAGGAGGATATATATGAACTTGATTCCATCTTTAAAAATTATATTATAAAGATGTTTAAAAAATCTTTTCTCTTACCATTATTACCAGATTCTGATTTGTCTAAGGCCTGGATTTCCATTTTACGATGCAATTTCGTTGTAGTAGTTGAAGTAGTAGTAAACGTCCCTGCACAACAAAGAAGAATATTTTATATCATATTTATTAATTTAAAATTTAAATAATTTTATAATTTTATCAATAAAGTCAAAAATATCTCAACAAATTATAAATTTAACAACTAAGAAATTAAGCTCTCATATAAAATCCAAATTTAAATTTTTCGAGCTAATAAGAACCAGACGCGGATGGCAGTACGTGGGTTTAAAAGAAAATTTGTCCATTATCTTATTCTTATTATATAGAGGATATTTCCGGACATTTGCAAACTTAAGGGGATGATTTATCGTCCCTTTAAGTTTGTTGCAAATATCAGAAACACCTTATATAACCTCAATATATATTATTATACAGGGTGATTCTGAAAGCGTGCGTCTTTAAAATATCAAATTCTTGAATGAATTCTAAGATGATTTTTCTTTTACCAAAATTTTCTATGAGGCTTAGTTTTTAAATTATTAAATAAAATAGTTTTCGAATTACGGAACGAGTACAAGAGGTAGACAGGGACGGCGCAACTCACCGTCCGATACAAGCGATCATGCGGGGCGCTCGACGCGATCAGCTGATGACACGATGAGTGTAACAATCAGTGTGTGTGTGTGTGTGTGTGTGCGCGCGCGCGCGCGCGCGTGTGGTGTATTTATGCACGCGTATCCACACATGCACCGTTCTCTCTCTCTCCCTCTTTCTCTCTCACTCTCACTCACTCACTCATTCACTTATTCTTACCTTAATACTTGACATTCTTCATACTGCTGACAAATAGCAGTGCCCAGTGTATGATAATAATCGTCGTCGACGAGACGTCGTTTCTTCAACATGCAGTCTGACACTTTTACAAATACTCGCGCACTTAATCACTTACGATTGATAAAAGGAGGAATCAACGGTTACGATACGAATTTAATAAACGGTTAACACATTTAATTATTAATTACACACTCGATTAAAGAAACGTGTTAACAGCACACACACACACACACACACACACACACACACACACACGCACGCACGCACGCACGCACGCACGCACGCACGCACGCACGCACGCACGCACGCACGCACGCACACGCACGCAAACACACACACATACACACACACACACACAGATTGTTACATTCATCGTGTGCAGCAATCAGCTGATCGCGTTGAGCGCCCCGCATGATCGCCTGTATCGGACGGTGAGTTGCGCCGTCCCTGTCTACCTCTTGTACTTGTTCCGTAATTCGAAAATTATTTTATTTAATAATTTAAAAACTAAGCCTCGTAGAAAATTTTGGTAAAGGAAAAATCGTCTTAGAATTCATTCAATAATTTGATATTTTAAAGACGCACGTTTGTTCAGAATCACTCTGTATATGATCCCAATATAGTATATTATTATATATAATCCCAATATTGTAATTTATCTAAATAAGCGATAATGCTGAAAATAAACGATAAAAATTTAATTAATACAATACATTATTTATACACAAGAAAAAAATCTGGTTACATCTATTAGAAATCTGGATTCAATCACACAGTATATCTGTTAGAAAATGGACAAATCAGAATTTCTTTAGGAATTATCAGAAGAGATGAGATTAAATTCTTCCTTTAAATTTATCAAATTTTCTTAGTAATAATATTAAATTTACAAACAAAAAATGCTATACTGTTTCTATATTTAACTAACATAACAAGAAGTTTTATAGATTCAACTACGAAATACTAATCAAATTCTTATAGTAAAGTCTACTAAAGTTCTAGTTATAAAAAATCGAGTCTTATCGTGATTAACTAGAAATTCTGCTTGGTTTAACCAAAATGCCTTCTTCTATCAGATACGTCTTGTTAATTAATCAAGTGATTTTTCTCAGTGTATTTATAAAAATAATCATCTTTATTAGATAAAATAATCTTATGTATGGTGCGCGTGTTTGTATTTATCACTAACCAATATAATAGACAGTTTTGCGAGACACATTGTATGCCGCTTTCGGTATGCTGAGTAAACATTTAACAATCGTTGCTTCCAATAAATCTTCATCCAGTAAGGCAACGCGTGATAAAATATTATATAATCCATCGTCACGCAGTCTTACGCTGGGGCTCCCAATTTGCTTCTCTAGAGTATCTCTGTAATGATGCGAATGCAATAATAAACAATTAAATCAAAATTCAATTTTCATGTCTTTTGATATTATATATATTTGATATTATATATATTATATACAATATATTATATATATTTGATATTATATATATTATATATATTATATATATATTTGATATTATATATATTATATATATTCCTTAAATAATTAAGAATAAATCTTTCTTGATCATTATAACAAATATATTTACAATTATGGACAATAATTCTATTTATTTAATTTATTTTGCTGAAACAATAATTATAAATCTATAAAATATATGTACATTTATATGTGTATACGTGCGTATGTACTTTAACAGAGTATTTTTTTAACCAAGTTAAGCTGAATAAATATTTTTTCTTCGATAAATAGTTATTGAGATAATATAAATTACAGATTAAAGAATTTAATTGAAAGACTTGTGTAAGAAATTAGCTCCATACTTTTCAAATTTCTTATTTTTATTAATTATATTGCATTGTATTATGTTTGTGCTGGTTTATGTTTTACAAATTGCAGCTCAATAAAAAAGCTCAATTCAAACCGTATTTCAAAAAATTGAAGAAGAAAAATGAAATTTGTGCTAGTCTTAAACTTTTCAAATTATAACTTTTATTTCAAAACTTTTATTTCAAAAATCTAATTCCTAATTCTTAGTCCCTACTTTCTATCTAATTGCATATCAGAAATTGGTCTAATGACATTTTATCATTAAGAAAAGTTGTATGTTTGTCTAGCATAATTTAATGCAAGTAAAAAAATTCGAAAATACTAAATTTTTTAAATTTTATTCTTTTAAATAAGTTCTTAATCAATCTTTACAATTTCCGGTTCCTTGTCAGTTTATCCTTTTTAATTATTAACACAATTTACCATTTATAGAATAAATATATTACAAAATAATTTTTTTATATATTATTATTTTTGTGTATCAATTTTTTTTAAATTAATTTTTTTTACTAAATGAAAGGAGATTTTTTAACGGCGCAATGTCGTACAAACTTGTGCTGATTTGCTAAAAAATGAGCTGAGAGTTGTTTAAGATGACTAGAAATTCGATTGAGTTACTATTTCAGTAGAGTCAATAAGAATTGGTCTTTGACAACAAGATTCAGTTGAAATAAATGAGATGTTTGATCTGAAGCTTGGGCCTGGACATTGGGTCTGGTCAAAAGTCGCGAGAATACTCACAAAATGCTGAAGCAAGATAAAACTGTATAACTGTATAGAGCTATATTGAAGAATTAAATAAATGTGTCGAATTTTCATAGAGATTTTGTTTTTCTTTTTTGGAGATATATTCTAGTTTTTTAGAGATGGGAATCTGTTCATTTTAAATTTTGTTGATGTATTAGAAGTGTTCTTATTTGATGATTGACGATTCTTGTATTTCATTAAATTTTGTTTGTTTAATAATCTGTAATTTTAATAATCAGTAATTTTAATATCGGTAATTTTAATATCTGTAATTTTAATAATCGGTAATTTTAATATCGTCTTATGATTAATAATAATTACGCAAGTTACTTATTTCCTACGGATTCTTTTGTTGATGATATTAATATTGTTATTTATATCGTTATTTATACAAGAAAAGTTAATATATTTTATATATATATATATAATATATATACAGGGTGTTCGAAAATTCAATTAACAAATTTTCAGAGATTGTAGGAAAATTTAAAAAAAAATGTCTTCTTTTAGCAATTTTTTTATTGCTGTAATTGGATTCTTGTTGTTTATTGATGATAAAAAGCTAATCAAATATTTCACTGGCAATATTATTAATTATTTACTGGCAAGTTTACTGATTATTTACTGGCAATTTTGCTGATTATTTCGCTAATTTTCTTATATATTTATTTTTTACTTCCGCAGGAAAGTTTGACAGAGATATTTTTTTATTTTTGGATGTATTGCTTCTTTTACATTAAAATTTCTATTTGTTTAGAAGAAATTAAAGGAAATTTGAATGATTATCAGTATACATTTCCATTCTATGATTATACGTTTATATATTTTATTAATGAGTTATAAAACGTGTTAGTAAATGTCTTATTATATAAGAAACTATTATGTAACTTTCTTTATCTTTTATCAACGATGGACGATTAATGTTGCAAAGAAATTATCTCTGACAAAGAAATTATCGAATCAAAAGAATATAACAAATTTAGTATTATTTAATTAAAAAATTACAAATTGACAAATAAGAGACCAAAACACGGTAACTATAATAGAACGTCAGGAAGAAGAGGAACATCTTTTTTCTTTTAGTTATCAGTAAATTTCAAAATAGTCGTTACAATATATACATTAAACACAAACGTTTCAGATTTTTTGATCCATTTTCAACGTGACATTAATATTAAGCGTTACAAAATATCTCAGATAATAACATATGAAACTATTAATCATTCCACAATCAACATGCAGATAGACTATAATGTTATATACCTCAGTAATCTGGCGAACACATTCCTGAATAATTACAACCTGAAGATGGACTAAAAAATGATCCGAAATGTTTGTGTTTAATGCATGTGTTGTAACAAATATTTTGATTAGTAATAACTAAAAGAAAAAAGAAAGTGTTTTTGTTTTTTTCCTTGCGCTCAATTACTGCGCCTTGACTCTTATTTATCAATTTTTAATTTGTTATTATTAGAATGAATTTTTAATTTTTAATATTATTTAATTTAATATTTTGCTATTTTCTTTCTTTATAGATATCTAGAATCATGATGAATATTTTTAGGATTCTTTAGAAAGATATTGTTTATATGATCAGATTTATTAGAAAAAAAGCGATAGTAAGAATTGCGACAATTGTAATGATTAAATATTGGCTAATGTGTGGATTCAGCTATTATAATGAGGTGAGGTTTATATTAAAATGGATAAGTGACATTTTGAGCAGAACTAGACATGATATGCAACTGATAAATTGCTTTTCCATAAATTCCAATATTAATTACAATATTATATGCCTTAAATTAACTTTATTCAATATTTCAATATTAATTATGTTCTCAAATTGATTTTTTTCAGAGCATGCTGTTTTTGAAACGACGAAATACATGAATAAATTTTATTCATCTTTTATGGAACATTTTCTTTATCTATAAATTTATGAAACATAATAAAATATTTCATACAAAACTATACTGATATTTCAAAATTTGATTTTATTGTTGCAATAATCTTGCTGCATTTTGCTTCATACAAAATTATACTATTATCAAAACTATACTATCAATATAATTTTTCAAGGTTTAATTTTGTTGTTGTATTATTGTTATTTTACTTTTTTTATAACGGAATGATACAAGTTACAAATTTATACATAAATTTATTATTAGAAGTTGTTCTCGTTATCGGTGGAAATAGTAGGAAGACATGTGTGTAAGAAACTGCCTCTAAATGTACGCATTCGAGACAAATACCTAATATACCGTATTAAAGTTTGTAAATTCTAGTCAAATTTCTCTAGTTATCTCGATAATTATTTATTGGAGAAAAAATTGTAAAATATTTTTGGATTCAGGCAAAATGCTGGTTAAATTAATAATGTTCCAATTTTTGTTATTTTCCTATATTAAAAAAATTAATAAAAATTAGCTACAATATTTTCAAAATTATAGTTAGAGAAAAATTTGTAAGTAAATAAATGTTGTAAACAAATAAATATTGTAAAAAAAACTATCATAAAATAATAAGTGTTTTTTCTATAAATTATTTAAAAACTTTTATAAATAATTTAATAAATACTAACTATATAATTTAAAAGATCACTTGTTTTTTTTTCTAGCAAAATTAATATTCTACTTGAAATTATATACTCTTCATAAATGTCAACATTTATTCAAAATTCCTCTAACACATCATATATCATAGTTGTACATAACATCATTAAATACATCAAAATAGTTTTTAATTACTTTAATAGTAAATTTCTTAAAACTGTGATATGGTGGAACAATTTCAAATTATAATCATATTCAGCAAAAAAACTACAATCTAAAAAATTATTCTTTTTCTTTTGTTTAAAAAAGGCTTTTTCTTGTATGTGAATTTTATATGTGAATATATAAAAAAAATAGACATTTATAAGACTTTATGTTATATCAAAATATAATAGATTACGAAAAGCACTTACTCGATAGAGTAAGTCGATAGATTCTCGATAGAGATATCTAAAGTTGGTTGGGGGTAAAGTCCTTCAGCTAGACATGTTATTTCGACTCCATCTTTGTTATCTACAGTCTTTCTCCTGTATAAAAGATCGAATTTTTCTTCTGTCGCTGCAATACAAATTAAATACGTTTATGATTAATATTTATTTATGATTAATATTTATGTATTTATGATTAATACACATATAATATTTTTGTTGAACAATAATGTACAGATTATTTTTTAAATTGCCAAAAATAGGGTTATTTAAGTATCAAATGACTGTATTTTTAAATCTCCATAATTTATATCTATCTATAAAAAGTTGCAAAGACATTAATACGTAGGAATTTTTATTGCATAATTGAATTGTAATAAATATATTTAGGAATATATGTGTATATATATATATATATATATATAGGAAATATATATATATATATACATATATATATGTATATGTATACAAGGTCCGAGTGAGCAATAAGCTATCAGAAAGAATTCTTAAAGCACTCAGATTCAAGAGTTAGACATCCGACTCTGTCTAGATGATAACATTATGATATCAATAAGTCCTCTAATGCGTCGATTTTAGAGGAAAAAAGACATCACATACAGGACATCTAAAAGAATACTTCAATCTGACTTATTATAGATGTTAAGAAAATGTTAACATTAAGACTTTCTTTATAGGTTAGGTTAGGTCTTTATAGAATTATTTATTTTAAATTCAGTTTGTTAGAAATTAAACTGATAAACAGTGATGCAAGAAGAGGATGCAGCTCAAACACACAATCAGAGAATTAGCGTCCTCTTTCTGGCACTACTGCCCGTAAGAGAAAAAAAATATACTTTGGATTTAATATTAATACTAGTTCTTTATATGTATACATTTCATGGCAAATATTGAATACCAGTCAAATTAAGAGTGACTCGCCGCCTAGCGGCAAGCAAAGAAATTAATGTAACAAGAAATTTTATAGATCCAACCAGAAAATACTAACTAAATCCTTATAGTAAAATCTATTAAACGTTCTAGTTATAAAAAATCGAGTCTTATCATGATAACTAGAAATTCTTGTTTGATTTAATCAAAATGCCTTCAATCATATACGTCTTGTTGGTACAATTAAACGTTTTCTCAGTGTAGATGTCTTTAAAGTTTCTAGTAAGCGAACTCTAAAGACATCTATAAGTAGACATCATAAAGAGCTTTTTTGAAAGACATCTTACAAAAAGATAACTTACTGATGTCATTAAAAAAAAAAAAATTAATGAAGTCTTCAAAAAGTCCTCTTAAAGACTTCTTCCTCTCAATAATGCTCACTGGGGTGTTTGTCCATATATGTTCGACCAAATATCTCGCAACTGATCGAAGTTACAAAAAAGTTTAACGAGAGAAATTTGCATGTCTCTGAGTCAACTACAAAGTGTATATAACAACTTTCTTTTACTCGTGATCTTTTCGAGTTATTGGGAAAAAAAATTTACAACCGCGGGTAGAGGGGCGCTCGTGTCGCATAACAAATATGGCTGTCACAAAGGGCGATTTGACATTTAAGAATAAACTTTTAAAAATTGTTAAGAAAACGCAAATGTTGTCACTGCGTTTAGATACTTTGTGTAGCTATACCAATACTGCAAGAAATATGATTGAAGGCCAAATTGTAATAAATTCTGGTTTAATTATCATGTGCGGTAATAAGTTACAACGGTCCAAAGTCGTGAAAAAATTTATTTATTTTCCTTGTGTCTTCATTTTTTTATTTATTCTAAATCTTCTCAATGTATTATTCACTTTTATTTCATAGAAACACATTGATTGCCGTATCTAAACAATATGTAATATAATATATATTATATCGCCCTTTGCGACGGCCATATTTTTTAGTTTGCGTTTCGTCCACTAGTGTCGCATGGTAAATTTATATTCCCAATAAATGTCAACATAGTTTTTTTTGTAGATATCTATAATCTTTTTAGCATATTTACATAATAGAAGTCATTTGCAATCAAAATCATATCAAGTAAAAAATTGCTACTACGCATCATTTACGAGATAATCGGCATCTTTAGTATCTATAAGTATTAAACTGGATTTTAAGCATTTTTGAATTTGGATTATATCCGAAAAGATGGAAAAAAGATGAAGTTACATTAAGGACATTATCTACAACTGTTCCTGAAAACGAAGAAGATTTACGACATAAGATCATTAGAGTTGTTGAAGGTATTACAACAGAAATGCTGCAGACAACAATGAGAAACGTTATAAAACGCGTCGAATGCTGTATCGAATATGGACAAAGTTTCGAACAATTTATGAGTTAATAAATGTTTTATAAAATAATTGTTTCAGTTTTTTCTATCTTTTTAAATACAATCTAAATTCAAACAAATGCTTAGAATCCAGTTTAATCCTTTCGTACCTCCAGCTTTCCCAAAAGAGATGTGTTTCATATGAAGACAGTTTTATAGGTTTTGGAGGATGCTGATTCCAAATTTACGATCAAAATTTAAATTCAAAATAGCAGATTCATAGGTGACTATGAAAAGCTTAAATATCAATATATTTAAAGTATGAACTTAGATTTCACTTTTTGAAATATATATTATGTTTTTTTCCTGAATATGCACACACACACACGTTCGATTCGTAGCGTTATTATAAACTTTTTTAGCAAGCCGCGCATCTACCGCGAGACTTAGATGCCCGTCGCACGCGTCGTCATTGATTACTCATATAAAATATTATAATATTTATCATAATAAAGTTGTAATAACATTTAAATAAAATTTTAAGTTTGTAATTAGCGTATAAATTTTATAATTTTTCGATTAATATATGGTTAATCTTCATTCTCTAAAAGTTTGTTTTTTTGCAAAGTTTAAATAATTGTATTTGTAAACGTTACACTTCAAAGTGATTCTGTCACTCGTTGACCAAATAAACACGTCCGATCGCTTCCCACATACATTCTATCATTTTTGGAGGTTTGCAACAACCCTATTTAAGGTCCATCTGTCACTGTTATTGGCACAATGGAGATATTAGTATTTACTAGAGGGATCTTGAAAGATGTGGTCACTTTTGTTGTGCTCGTCAGTGCCGTTTCTTACGGAAGGCCAGTCGGAAGTCAGTATGCAGTATACGCGAATACTTTCACCAGCACTTATTTGATCAGCGAGCGATCTTTTCAAGGATCCTCCATGAGAATCGGCATTGCATTCATCGAGCAAAATACCAACATCGCTCTGGAGTTGCATATCATTGTGTTAAAAAGTAGCATTTGGTGTGAGATCTGGATAGCTCAGTGGTCTAGAGGAATTGCGCGGAAAGCGAAAGACTCGGGTTCGATTCCCGATCCAGTCACTTGCACCTCACATATTTTTCTAGTCCACGAATATTATTTTCTAATAATTATTCCTTGGGCTGAAAAGTGTGTGAATGCTCTCTTCACAGGATATGCGCCAATGTCGTTGCAACAAATGGATTCCGTCGCTCGTTGACCAAATGGACGTATAGATACATCTGACTTCTTTCCTATCTTTTCTGGAGATAATTTTTTTTATCAAGTATCTTACCTTAATATTTTTATGTATAAAATAATGAGAGGAATCAATTGGTGTAAAGAAAACACATAATTGTTTCGAAGAAAAAATATGTAATTTGCAATTAACAATTATATATTTTTTTTTCGAAATAATTATGTGTTTTCATTAGACAAATTGATTCCTCTCATTATTTTATACATAAAAGTATTAAGGTAAGATAATCAAAAAATAAATAAATATTTTATTAGATATTTTATGATTTATGTAAAAATTAAGAAATTATTTTAAGGCTCATAACTCGAAAAGTACTCGATGAAAAAATGTTTTATTATAGTGTTTTGAAAAGCTCTCGAAGTAAGCTACAAGAGTTTTTTTTTGGCAACAGATAGCCCTGACAAATATTAAAAATATCGTACTACAATAACTTTGACATCTTTATTTTATCTAAAAAACAATTAAAAATTTACTTTTTATTTGTTCTTTTACTAAAATTTATCCCTCCCTCCCTAGCCTCCCTCTTCCTCTCATCCCTTCCCTCCCCTCCCCCTCCTCTATCTCCCTCCCCCCTCCCCCTCCCTCCCCCTCTCTCTCTCATATAAATGATTATGTATTATACATGTATTTAAAAATAAAGTTATTAATATATACTTACAGTACACTATCATTGATGCATTTGCCGTTCTTTCATCCTCAAATGTAGATATAACACATGTATACTCTCCAGTAAGGTCAATGCCTGGTTTATTTAATTTCATGGCTCGGTATTCGGTATATGGATCATCGCTGGCTTTGTATGTTAAATCGACATATTTTGCAGCTGGTTCGTCTGCTAATGGTTGTCTGCCATAAATCCATTGGTAAACTACTCGATTAGTATTAAAAAACCATTTGACGACGAGGCCCTGGCTCGATGTATTCTCCAGATCATAATCGCAGTCAAGAATAATGTAATCATTGTTGACTTTTATAATATCTGGTACGTTGATACTCTTGATAATTAGTTGCCAAGATTCTGTAAACATATGAAAACATGCTAAACATTTATCATAATGAATGTCAAGAAATTTTATTTATATTATCTAAATTGCTTTATATTATTTATAAGAAATAGATAAAGTTCTAATGATATAAATGGACATGTCGTCTAAGAATGGTATACGATGACAATTTTGTTATTATTTATCATTTTATACTAACAATTATCTAATTCCCTTTCTGCCTATGTTTATCATGTGCTCGATTGCATAGAAATATAGTAAAAATATATTTATTAAAAAAAACAAATCTTTCTCTTATTTTTTATGCTCTAAATAAAATGTCTGCGATAGTTTCTGTGTTATAATATAAAAAAATATTGTCCATTTGTTTAAATAAAAGTTAAATGATATAAAAAGATATCCTATTTTTCTCGATTTAGTAGACTTTTGTAACTTCCTAGGCACTTCAAAATTAAATGCATTATATTAATATATACATGCATTATATGAATAAGATCTGTGTTTGACGAAAACTGTGTATTTGATATATTAAATGTTTGATGTAAAAAACTTAAATATAAAAAAAAATATGTTAAAAGACAAAATAACAAATTTTTCGCTATTATTAAAAGAATAAATTAATTTTAGATTAAACAATAATCACATGATATATTGCGCTTATGTATACATTTTTAATTAAAAAAGATGTGAATGTGTATATATACATATACAGGGTGTCAGGGAATTTTTGACCTTAACGAAGTAAAAAGGTAGATTGGCTCAAATTAAGAAGGAAGGATCTCTATTGTTTTGTGATTGTCGCAATAATTAACAAAAAATTAAATAAAGAAGATCGGCCAATGCGCGTGGCTAGAAGCACACGACGGCGAAGGCAGTCTAACTGTAACATAATGGCGGCGCGCGGCGAAGCGGTGATTGGAGAGGGGAGAAGCCTTCGCCATGCGCTTACACATTCATCCCTCATCAGACCGCCTTCGCCGTCGTGTGCTGCTATCCACACGCATTGGCCGATCTTCTTTATTTAATTTTTCGTTAATTATTGCGATAATCACAAAACAATAAAGGTCCTTCCTTCTTAATTTGAGCCAATCTATCTCCTTATTTCGTTAAGGTCAAAAATTCCCTGCCACCCTGTACACACACACACGCACGCACGCACGCACGCACGCACGCACGCACGCACGCACGCACGCACGCACGCACGCACGCACGCCACGCACGCACGCACGCACGCACGCACGCACGCACGCCACGCACGCACGCACCGCACGCACGCACGCACGCACGCACGCACGCACGCACGCCACGCACGCACGCACGCCACGCACGCACGCACGCACGCACGCACGCACGCACGCACGCACGCACGCACGCACGCACGCACGCACGCACGCACGCACGCACGCACGCACGCACGCACGCACGCACGCACGCACGCACGCACGCACGCACGCACGCACGCACGCACGCACGCACGCACGCACGCACGCACGCACGCACGCACGCACGCACGCACGCACGCACGCACGCACGCACGCACGCACGCACGCACGCACGCACGCACGCACGCACGCACGCACGCACGCACGCACGCACGCACGCACGCACGCACGCACGCACGCACGCACGCACGCACGCACGCACGCACGCACGCACGCACGCACGCACGCACGCACGCACGCACGCACGCACGCACGCACGCACGCACGCACGCACGCACGCACGCACGCACGCACGCACGCACGCACGCACGCACGCACGCACGCACGCACATGGTGACTGAACACTTATCCGAAGTATGAAGGTAGATTGACTCAAATTAAGAAAAAAGATTCTGTTTTGCGATATTTGCAATAATTAACGAAAAATTAATTAAAGAAGATCTGCGAATGTGACTAGAAGTGCGCGGCGGCAAAGACGGTCTCATTGTAACATAATAGCGGCGCGCGACGAAGTGGTGATTGGAGAGGAGAGGAGTGATGAGTATGGACGTTTTCCAGCAAGTAACACAGAGGGAAACAGTGTAACACGGTAAATCATTTCATCCTTGTTTACATTCGGCAATCAACAAGGATAAAGTGATACTCTGTATGCTCTGTGTCGCTTGCTGAAAAACGCCCAATGTAGGCACATGGCAAAGGCTCCTTCCCTCCCCAATCACCGCTTCGCCGCTGCGCACTTCTAGCCACGCGCATTGGCCGATTTTCTTTAATTAATTTTTCGTTAATTACTGCAAATATCGCAAAACAGTAGAGGAGGACACACATATATAATATATATTTTTATCTATGCAAGATGTCTATACAGGAAATCTTCTTTAATTAATTTTTCGTTAATTATTGCAAATGTCGTAAAATAGTATAGGACTTCCTTCTTAATTTGAGCCAATCTACTTTCATACTTCGAAACTGCGAAAAATTTCCTGACACTTCGTATACAGGGTGTACCTAAATTCGCGATAAATATTTTAATGACAAATTCTTGTAACATTTTAAGACGAAAATTCTAATACGAAAATGTCGAGGCAATAATAATTTCAAATGAGAAAAGTTTAAACGAATGACAGGGCTAAAGTTTCGCGTACTCAGGGTTGGCAAAATGGCTAATGGTAAAGATGCTTTTTGAATCGAATGCTTTTAATATTGGTGAAATTATTGTGAAAATATTCAAAAAGTTCATTAAAAATAGTGATCTTTAAATTTTTCCCATTTGAACAGGGTGTTCTTAAATTCGCGATAAATATTTTAATGATAAATTCTTTGTAACATTTTAAAACAAAAATTCTAATACGAAAATGTCGAGGCTTTTAATACTTTTCAAATATATATATATATATTTTTGTTTTTGTTTTTATCTACTTATTAATAAATTAATTTTAGTATATTTTCTTTTTATTTTCTCTCTAGATTATACGTCATATTTCACTTTAAAATTGGATACTAGTAGTTGATAAACTGAAAGATACATAGTATGAACATATACATTGCACACATTGATTTTACTGTACATATGCTTCTTGCAGATAATAAAAATTAGATTGTTTGAGTATTCTTTAATAAATAAAACCTGAGAAATATTTATAATAATATAATAATAAATATATTTATATGTGTACACTTTCATTGTTATATAAATTTGTAACTAAGTAAAGTTTGAGATCTATCATGTATTACTTTCAATACAAAATAAGATCTATAATTTTATGATTCATGGCTTTTCAATGTAAAACGAGATCCATCCCACATTGCCGTGCTTTCAGTATGATGAGTTCTATAACTATATAATTCCATGTAAGTTTGCAATTTTTTACGCAAAATAAAATTCACTCCACATCGCTTAGTGCTTTCAATGTAACAAGATCTATAATGTATGATTTTACATGAATTATGATACTATGTTTGCTTGTGTTTACATCGGCAAAATTAAGTAAGTTTTATAATTAAGTAAGTAATAAGTTCCGATTAAAATTTTCTCAAGGTTGGTCTGTGATCTTAACAAAACATATATCAAAATCAAAATTATAGATAATAATTGCGGCAACCAAAATATTAATCTTTTAATCTTATTTTAAGTGTGCAATATAGTATGTACAATCTGTATGCAAGTAATAATTTTTTATTATGTAGATAAAGTATAGAGTATGTACGTAAAAATATATTTTATGCAAAGTATTAATATGACTTTTATTTTGTATGTACATGTGTAATAATATCATATCATAATATGTACGTACAATAATGTCATGTGTGCAATATGTATGTGCACAATAAAATCATATGTGTATCCATATATTTATTCCTATTTTATATTGCATTAAATATTTAAATAATGCTTTGTATATATATACAGGGTGGGCCATTTTAAGTGATCCACTCCAATAACTTTTTTATATTTAAATGTACAACAAAATGTTTCAAATAAAAGTTGCTTGACTTCGAGGGTGACAGAAGATGGGTGGCAAAAATTTGACCTTGGATAGTCATTTGAGGATCACATAAAGGTTACTTTCAATTTCTTAAATGGAACCCTCTATTTTTCATTGCATATTCTTGTAGCTTATCTCGAGAGCTTTCCAAAACACTATAATTAAGTACCTTTTTATTAAGTACTTTTTGAGTTATAAGGCTTGAAATAATTTCTTAATTTTACATAAACTATAAAATATCTAGTAAACCATTCATTTTTCGATTGTCTTACCTTCATACTTTTATATACAAAATAATGAAAGGAATCAATTGGTGTAAAGAAAACATACAGTTGTTTTTAAGAAAAAATATGGAATTGTTAATTGCAAATTACATATTTTTTTTTAGAAACAACTATGTGTTTTCTTTACACCAATTGATTCCTCTCATTATTTTGTACATAAAAGTATGAAGGTAAGATAATCGAAAAATGAATGGTTTACTAGATATTTTATGGTTTATGTAAAATTAAGAAATTATTTCAAGCCTTATAACTCAAAAAGTACTTAATGAAAAGGTACTTAATTATAGTGTTTTGGAAAGCTCTCGAGATAAGCTACAAGAATATGCAATGAAAAATAGGAGGTTCCATTTAAGAAATTGAAGGTAACCTTTATGTGACCTTCAAATGACTATCCAAGGTCAAATTTTTGCCACCCATCTTCTATCCCCCTCGAAGTCAAACAACTTTTATTTGAAACATTTTGTTGTACATTCAAATATAAAAAAGTTATTGGAGTGGATCATTTAAAATGGCCCACCCTGTATATGTATATATATATATATATATATATTAACTAATTGTTCTGTTCTCGATCAAAGTTATCGACAAAATAATGTATAACGTAATGCAAATGAAGTGGTTAGCAATAGAAATTATAGAAACTTTCTCTTTTATTGCATTGTAATACATAAGTGTGTAACAATTAAAAAATATAGCTTATACATAAAATAAAATTAAAAGTAATGAAATTTTAAGATTTTTAAATCATATTAATATCCAGTACGAAAACTCCTTAGGAGAGATATTTCTTTAAAAAATTATAAATTCTTAAGCTGATCCAATATTTTTTTATTTTAACGTGCATTATACTCTAATTGTTTTTCTATTATAATTGCCAATACATTATGACATTTGCTTAATTTCAACCAGAAAGACATCGGTTGAACTGAGTTATTTAGAAGGTGTTACTTCTGTTACTTGGAAAGTGTATATTTCAATGTCATTACTGCATGGTGCAGCCAGTGGGCAGCCATTTGCAAGCTTACCAAGTAGTCTATATAGTTCAGGAATAGTGAAACAAGTATTTATAACTCATAGCCTGTGCGTTAAAGGAAGGAGAAATGGAAAGGAAGGAAGAAAGAGACAAAGACGGATAAAGGGAATGAGAAAGAAGCAGCACTGTAACTAGAAGATAAATTAAGGGTGGAACTTACTTCTGCATAAACAGTCTGTGTAATTAACAGCTGTCTGAAAGAACGCGAAAAAGATTTATACTACAAGATTTATACTACAATGTAAACGCTTGTCATGTCAGTTCAAAGATCGGAAAATTATACTTTAAATTTATATATTCATATTGCTCTGAAAGATTTAGTGAACAAAATGAAAAGTATGTACGGATTAATATATACTTTAATTCTCGAATTGTCTTCAAAGTTAATTTCTTTGAAAGTTTTTTAAAATTAATCTATAGTTTTCTGCTAACAGAATTTATTTTACAATAAACAATAAACAATAAACATTTATAATAAACAATAAACATTTATTTTACAATACATCATGTATAACCTGATATTGAAGTAAATAAGCAATATATTTATCGACATGTTGGCTAGAAATTCATAAAGTTGTATTTGATTCGAAATTCTTAATGAAATTAAACAGTAACTCTGAAACCAGTAGTACTAACATAGTAATAAATAAATATAAACAAAAAGATATAAACACAAGTAGAATATAACGAAAAGATGATACAAGTAAATACAAAAATTGTGATATTTTAAAGTCACATATCTTAGGAAAAGAAACACACAATTCATAGCGTATATAATTTAGAATTGCATCCGGTATAATATATGTCAAAAAGAAAGTGAGAGAGTGTAAGTTAATATCAAGATTTACTGTGTAGTATCTTAAATTTTGACATTCGATAGTTAGTAACTTCAAAATTTTTATAAATATATGAACATAATACATATGGTATTTTTTTTATTTGACATAATCGCTTTTCATGTTTATATTTTATGCAAATAAACATTTATAATTATAGTTATAAGGAGTTGTTACACATAAGTCTGACATACGTCAAATTATAAAATACACTTATAAAAACAAAGATTTTTTATAGACTTCCATATAGACTATTATATTTCTTTAATATTCGTTTTTCTAACCAACTCAAGAACTAGTAGGTCCGCTTTAAACTCGAGACATAAATGGCAAATATCAGTTTACAAAGCTTCCTGGTGATGACATGCGATGTACGTGATGCACTCACCATATGGAAGTAAATACGTTCATTGAATATTCAAGCGAACAATAATACTCCATAAGACAATATGAAGTCAAGCTCTATACATAAATCTTCATTATATATACAGAATAATTTCTAAACTAGATCGTCAAACTTTGCAAATATATTTTTCAATCAATTTAATATAGGTTTCTTCTTAATGAATATAATGTGTGTGTGTGTTCTTAATAAATGTGTTCTTGTAAATTATAAATTAAAGTGAATCACATAAGTATATAAATAATCAAATATATATATAAGTATATATATAAGTAATATCATATAAGTATATAAATATCAAATAAGTATATAACTATCAATTACAAATTATACATTAAAACGGATATATATATATATATATATATATATATATATATATATATATATATATTGTTGCGTCCGCGAGGCGAAGACTTCGAGATATATCGAAGTGCGCGTATCGGGCACTCGTGGGACGCGTGAGATAACTAAACACTTTAAGAACAACGTGAAACTTTATTGCGGAACACAGAACACACACGACAACAGATTATTATAAGGAACACGATAACGATACGTAAACGCGTCCGCTCAACTTAACAGCTGGTTCCAGACTCCAAATGACGGCTGCTGCCATCAACAATTCCTTGACAACTAGATCTTCTTTCTTTTTCACACAGACTCGACCGCGACTCAAACCAGGGACGTAACAATATATATATATATACAGGGTGTCTCAACTAAAGGAAGTCACTTAAATATCTCCTTTATTTTGTATGATAGGAAAAATGTTCGTGACACAATTTAAATAGCTTAAATAGAGGAATACAATGAAAAACAAATTTTTTTATCAAGTCGTTTTTCTATGTTTTTTCAAGATCATTAGTACTTTTTATCTAGGAAACATATATTTTTTTTCTATTGCGTATTGTAATGAATGAAAACATTCGAATATGCCTGAATCATGATCTTTAAACCTTGAAAACTAATATTGTGATCAAATTGTTACGATTGTATCTTAACTTACTGCTTATATCATAAATGTTCAAAAGTGTCTGTTAACAGCGATATATTTTCTAGCACGAGTAAATACGGATTGTGCTGTTCTTTCCATTATGTTTATCGATAAGGTCTGCTTTCTGGCTGATCAGAAAGAAATCAGTGTATCGATAAATGTCTCACAATGGTCTACAATTATTCGAAGCAGAAACGAGTCAAACTAATTTACATTTATAGTGTAGCAAATCAGTGTGTAAAAGAAGTAATACGGTTATACAAAGAACTATTTCCTAATCGCAAATGTCCATCACGTTCATCAGACGCTAAATTAAAAAATTCGAAGAAACCAGTAATATTGAAAACAATAAACATCAGACACCCAAAACCGTTACACACGAGAGCAACGCAATCCATAATTACTCGTGCCAGAAGGTGTATCGCTGTCAACGGACATCATTTTGAACATTTATGATATAAGCAGTATAAGATAGTCACAAATACAATTTCATCACATTATTCGTTTTCAAGGTCATCTGAAGGTCATGATTCAGGCATATTTAAATGCATTTTTTGTCCGCTACAATATGCAATGAGACACCCTGTATATTATATATATATATATATATATATATATATATATATATATAAACTGATATTTACAAAGTGTAACGTTATTGGAACAATCTTTATAGATTTTTTCATTTATTCTTTTACATAATTATTTGGAAACAAATTAAGATATTTAATATAAAAATCATTGTAATAATTTATTAGTTTTTATTACCTAATTTTTTTTATAGAACAGGTTATATAATATTGAATTATTAAAATCATCTAATTAAAAAAAAATAGTAACATAGTTAAAAAAATAATTGTTAATTGTCCAAAAATAATGAAATGTATTAAGTACTATAAATTACAATGTAATGTTTATGTCAATTCTGATATTTAAAATATTCAAATATTGGAATAAGACAATAATTACAATAGAATTTTTATTGAATTTATTTCTTCAAAGAACTTTTGAATTAGAATAATACTTAAATTTTTTTATGCAAGTTTGAAATATAAAAATTTATAAAATTATGTCGACGAGATATGAAGACTAAAAAATGTTTATAATGTGATAAAATTGTTTTTTCAGAAAATTTAAAATAAATTATGTTTATATAAAACATTTGGAAGATATTATTGGGAGGAATTTAAGACTTAAAAACACTGGTTTAAGAGGGACCGAAATGTTTAATAAATTTACTGAATAATTTTGAAGAAGTATTTTATAATTTTTTCGCTCATAACTTCACGGTTAGTTCATGTTAATCTATTCTCTTATTCAAGACATTTTTAATATTTAGAATCTTAATGATTTTGCACGTTAATTCAATTTAAGAATTACAGTGAACTTAACATATATATAATTATCATAATTGTATATAAATTTTTAAGTGTTGGTTTTACTGTGAATAACTTACTACATATAGCTAAATATTTTTCAATATGTTTATTCAAAATTAATTTATAATCCAGATTGTAAAAATACGAATTAATAAAAAAATTTGTTTTTAAAAATATTAATATTCCATTATTAATTTCATTATTTTAAATTTGCTCATTTTGGTATTTATATTTAGTAATTTAGAAAATTCTTAAGTTTGAATAAATATATAACATATATTTAGTAATATTCTGACTTTTTAAAATAACACATAAAGCGAAAGAATTTAGTGAAAGAATTACATTGCATTACAAAATTTTGATAGCCTTTATGTCAATTTATTTAATATACACTTACTGTTACAGGTTTTCGCAATAAAACAAATAAGCCAAGTGCAAGAGAACGATCGAACATTACTCATAAAGACTGACATGTAGGAGGATGCAACGAATTTTATTTTTAACGATATTTTACTTCTTTTACTTTAGGTGCTTATCGCTTGAACGCTCGCTTGGAAGTAGTGTTTCACTTCCTTTTTCCGTTCTGTTTCTTTCACGAAGTGTTGCCAACTTGTGTAAAATTACTGTATCTTAGGGTTTTTTGTTTCGAGACATAAATTGAAAATAATTTTCAATAGTAACAGTAAATAGTTTTTTAATTAAATAAAAACTACTAAGAAAAAGAGTTAAATGCTTATGAATTACCTTTAAAATTCACAAACAGAACTATTCGTGGGGCCTATATTGTTTTTTCTACTTATTAACTACTTTTATACATAAAATTAAAATAAGTTGAAAATGTTTCTAATGCATGCAATCAAGTAAATATTATTTCCAATAATTGGAAATAAATTAAATTCCTTGAAGATGAATACATTTTGAGAGAAATATATTTTTTTAAATATTTAAATATAATTACATATACTCTTTTAAAAGTATAATTAAATAGAGATACAAACATAAATTTTCAATAAATAACTAGATAAATAGATACATATTTTTAGAAAATATCTAAATACATTTTAAATTCTATTTATATTCTTACATAGTTTATAATATTAATTTGGCAGTGAATGAGTTTTACAGAGTGTTATATGCTAGTATTCTTTTGTAAAAATTTAAATATATATTATATATGCAAAACTTGTGTATCTTTTGAATTTGAAAGTTTCGAAAATAAAAAGTATCTCTAACATAAAAAGTAAAGAAAAATTAAGTAAATAACAATTAAATAAGTAAAAAATACGTAAAAGAGTAAAAACAATTCTATGCTTATTTAATTACTTTATAAATAGCTACATTTATGATTTAATGACATAAAATTTAATTTTCTATAAATTTTCTCTTTTCTAATTAACAAATTTATCAATTACCATATTATCTATAATCATAATATCTCTATGAATTAACAGCAGTATTCTAAAAACCTAAATTCTGATGTAGCTCCGTAGATTTTTTAGATATCTTAAGATCGAGAGAGAGAAAGAGAAAGAGAGAGAGGGGGGGGAAGAAACAGAGAAGAGAGAGAGAAAGAGATAGAGAGAAAGAAACAGAGAGAAAGAGAGAGAGAAATGAAGTTTTTCGAAAAATACTTCCAGGTAAAAAGAATATTACAGCTCTCTCAGCTCTTTCTTGGATACACTTCTGATACATAATATTTCTGTGCAAATAGAAATTGTAACGATACATAGCCAAATTTATTAATTAATAATTTTGATAAAAATTGTTTAAATTGTAAATTGCATCATTGACGTTTACGAAATTGGATTATAATTGATATGTATTTCGATCGATCGGCAGAATCTTGTTTTTTGTATTTTTATAAAATGTCGCGTTAATCGCAAAAATTTGTTTTTGCGATTAACGCGACATTTTATAAAAATACAAAAAACAAGAAAGAAAACAGGTTAAACAATATAAAGAAGTAAGAAGTAAAACGCGCGCGAGTTAATTGGAAAGCCAAGTGCAGAAAACAGAACGCGAATAACTGTTTTTATAAAAAAAAATCTTTTAATTAAATGTTTCGACTCTTTGTTGGACCATCTTTAGTAACTTCATGCAATCCATAATGATACCGATAGAAAATAAACAAGTTGTTTATTTTTATTATAGATTGCACAGAGACTGAAGATGGTCCAAAAAGGAACCGAAACGTTTAATTAAAGGATTTTTTAATAAAGACAATTATTTGCGCTCTGTTTTCTGCGTTTAGCTTTTATTATAATTTTACTCGTTTTTATATTATTTATTAGAGCTTTCTTTTTATATTTATTGTTTGATTTCTTTTTTTATCAAGAAAAAGAAATTTTTTTTTTTTTTAAATTGAGATTTTGCCTCGTATCATCTTTATTTTTAGAATATGTAAAACAAAAATAGAAATAACCTTATATAATTGAGACTCTAGCTATTGATTAAGTCTATTAAGAAAATTAGTTCAGTTGTTACTGAGAAATCCAATAACAGTAAGATATTAACTTGCATAAATACATGGTCTGCCTCGCTATTGCTGTGTGTGATTTTACACAAAATATTATCTTATTTTTTGATAAATAATATAATTATTTATTGTAAAATTTACATAATCCACTTAATATAGAACTTTACATTTCTATAACGATTAGTTCTGTTTTTTATATATTTTTTACAAATAGATCATTATTGTGATCATTTACTTTGAAAGTACATTACGAAGAAAATAAAAATCTAAAAGCACCCATTAATTCATGTTACTTAAAGATTAATTATCTGGCGAAGCAAAATCAAACTAGAAAATCGATGCTCATGCTTGACAGACTAGGGTCTATGATTGGCGTTGCTCGGGCAACCGTAAATAGCTAGTAAGAGATAACCAATGGAGGGAAACGCGTGTCGATTGCGAATCATGCTTGTCATGATTGTCACCGGCGAGACGAGTACTTTATCGGAATATTCGGAGCTGTACATTCAATATTTGAACGAAAATTTTTCTTGTATATTCGTTTTGATTGAAATGCGATAATAAAAATCCAAATTAATAGAACTGTTTTCTGCTAATATTAATATATATTATGTACATGTCATATATATATATACATATATATATATATATATATATATATATATATATATATATTGTGAAAATTACATTTTAAGAAAGATTAAATATTTAAATTTATAATAATCTTTCTCAAAGTAACATTTTGCTTTAATTTAACAATATTTAATAATAATTATGATTTCAATTTTATTACTTTTTAAGCAATAAAACAATAAAGCAATAAAGAAGATAATAATCGTTAAAATAATATACTATATAATAATTGAAATTTGAACGACTATATATATATATGTGTGTGTGTGTGTATGTATGCACATAAATAAAATTGAAAACCTAAAAAATTGTGATAAAAATGATAATTTATTCTTCAATATTTTTGTTCAATAATTTTTTTTTCAGCATTTTTGTTCGATATTCTTGCTCGATTCAGAAAATATTAAAATTAGTCAAACTCTCTCTATTTCTGAAGAAAATATATTTATATAGATATATTTATGATATATCTATAATAAAATATACACACACATTCCCCATATATATTGAATGTATAACATATTTTTTAAAAGATTAAATCCAAATTTTCGATATTTTAAGAAAATGTCGCATGGCATGGACTAAATAATCCTCGATCAATATAGACTTATGAATAGTTTTTGATCAATGTAGAAATTTAAAATCTGATATTAATTGTGTAAACGTTATAATTACTTTCTCGATATTAATATCTTTCTATCTACTGCTATATTTTTATTATCTGACATGATTTATTAAATGTAAAATATCTTTGCGTAATGCTATCATATGAAATATACATTATATATGGTGCAACTAAATCCGAGTTTTAATCGCATTCATCATAAATCGTATATACATCGCACTATTTTTTATTTATATATTTATTATAGTACTTTTTCAACCTAAAATATTT